>NC_080167.1:13885553-13976636 GCF_950295315.1 Erinaceus europaeus
TGCTGGACACCTTTGAGGTGTCCTCCACTGGCCCAGAACAGCATTACTCTCAGCTCCAAGAAGAGCTCTGTGCAAAGCAAGAAACATTCCACATACGAGATTTAAGCGGGTTTCCAAAATATTGATCTGCTTTTGCAGTTTCCGGGGGTTATTAGTCTCCTGCGTCTTTGAGAAGATTTGCCTTTGGGTTGCAAGTTTTTTTTCCATCTGAGCAATCTGAAAGAGAGGGCGGAAAACCCAGCTGTGTGAACATCTGTGGGAGGAAAATTTGGAGCATGCTGAAACAAAGAGGTGATGTTTTCCTTTCCTTCCCCGTTAACAGAACTGGAATCTCTCTCTTGGGTGCATATTGAATTCAGGCAATTTAGAGGTGTTTGTTTATCTCATTGTGCTTATACATTTTATTCACCTGTGCAGGTATAGCCTAACACCACCATTGACACCAGAAATGGTGCTGTCTTCCTAGGGGCCTGTCACCTTGCAGACAGGGGACATTGGAGGTATTTAGTTGGTGGGTCATGAGAAGCCACCCCCAAAGGATTAGGACAGAAACCTTCAGAACATAACTGAACTACTGGTTCAACCAGTCCCAAAGTTTGTCTTTTTTACTTGCTACTATATATATTTGCTTCCAGGGTTATGACTGGGGCTCTGTGCTGGCACTACAAATCCACTGCTCCTGGAAGCCATGTTTCCATTTTATTGGATAGGACAGAGAGAATTTGAGAGAGGAGGGGGAGACAGAGAAGGAGAGAGACCTGCAGACCTGCTTCACCACTTGCGAAGTATCCCCCCTTGCAGGTGGGGAGCTGGGGGCTCAAATCCAGATCCTTGCAAAGGCCCTTACTCTTAACCAGGTGCACCCTCACCCAACTCCAGATAAAAATATTTCCACACTGTCAGCAGTCCACTTAGAGGAGAGTGATCTGTCCCCAGTCCCATCTGATAAATCCTCACTGGTCTAAGGCAGGGGTTGGATTTTTTTTTTTTTTTTTTTTGCCTCCAGGTTTATTGCTGGGGCTCAATGCCTGTGCTACAAATCCACTGCTCCTGGAGGCTATTTTTTTTCTTTTTGTTTGTCGTTGTTATTGTTGTCGTTGTTACTGGATAGCAATCAAGAGAGGACAGGAGAACAGAGAGGGGAGAGAAAGATAGACACCTGTAGACCTGTTTCACCAGTTGTGAAGTGCCTTCCCTGCAGGTGGGGAGCTGGGGGCTCAATCCTTATGTCAGTCCTTACACTTGAGCCATGTGCGCTTAACCCACTGCGCTACCACCTGGACCCCTAGAAATATTTTTAAACTTTTTCTTAAATAGCCAGAGTACATATTTCAGGTTTTGGTGACTGACGGGTTGTATTATCTAGGTGTTCATTTTGTCTTTTGGGATGTGAGCATTTAATGGGACTGGGAGATAGCTCAAGTGGTAGGGCCTGCACCTTGCATTGTGCAAAGTCCTGTGTGTGAAGCCTGGTTCTACCTGGCAGCACCACAGCATCCACATGGGGTAGCTCCATGGATGGTGGGCAGTACTGTGATGTCTCTCTCTAATAAAAAAAAAATTTAATAGGAAAGGAAACCAATCCGTGAGTGAGTGATGGGGTCACACATGCACAAGGTCCAGGCATTGCGAGAATACATAAAATGCAAACATTTAATATGAAAATGAGGCTGGTGAAATAGCTCACTTGGGTAAAGTGCTACTTTACTATGTGTACAACCCAGGTTTGAGCCTGACCCCTACTGCAGCTTCAGTACTGTGGTCTCTTTAACTCTCTTTCTCTGTCTCTCTGCATTCTCTGTCTCTATCTGAAAAATAATACAAGTAAAAATAAAATATAAAAATGAGGGCCAGACACAGTGGTTTGTGCAACAGCCTTTCATGTCTGAGGCTCTGAGATCCCAGGTTCAGTCCCTAGCACTATCTGCCATAAGCTAGAGCTGAGAAGTGCTCTGATCAAAAGAATAAAGTACAATGCAGCATAAGGATCCTGGTTCAAGCCCCCCAGCTCCCCACCTGCAGGGGGGGTCACTCCACAAGGGGTGAAGAAGGTCTGCAGGTGTCTATCTTTCTTTCCCCCTCTCTGTCTTCCTCTCCTCTCTCGATTTCTCTCTGTGCTATCAAACAACAACAGTAATAATAACCACAACAATAGCAACAGAAGGAAAAAAATAGCCTCCAGGAGCAGTGGATTCGTGGTGCAGGCACAGCAATAACCCTAAAGACAAAAAATAAAAAATGAAATAAAATGTAAAAACCATTGTTTGTGGGGAAGGCATAAACAAATCAGATTTTATTGTAGTTGGCTGTCTTATAATTGGTTTACCAACTATGGAAATTCCATTTCCCTTTGTCAGTGATTGGCCACGAGAGAAAATCTATCAGAGGGATTTTGTGAAATATTCTCACCCCCATAGGAAGTGAACACTATGTAAGAAAACCTCCCATCCATTCTTCATGTGTCTATGTGTGACCATGTGAAAAGCTGTAATTGCTAAGTGTTGACATCCATCTTGTGACCACAAAAGGAGGGCCAGTCATGGGAAGGGGTCAAAGAGAAACGGACCAACCAGTCACTGCAGAGTGTCTAAATCACCCTGGACTGTTTTTAGATGGGTATCTTATTATGTGAGAAGGCAAACTTCATTCTGTCAGTAATTCCTAGTCAAGAATTCTGTTAGGCTAGAAATGGTCCTATCCTATGACCCTGCAATTCCTCTCCTGGGGATATATCCTAAGGAACCCAACACAGCCATCCAAAAAGATCTGTGTACACATATGTTCTTGGCAGCACAATTTGTAATAGCCAAAACCTGGAAGCAACACAGGTGTCCAACAACAGATGAGTGGCTGAGCAAGTTGTGGTATATATACACAATGGAATACTACTCAGCTGTAAAAAATGGTGACTTCACCGTTTTCAGCCGATCTTGGATGGACCTTGAAAAAATCATGTTGAGTGAAATAAGTCAGAAACAGAAGGATGAATATGGGATGATCTCACTCTCAGGCAGAAGTTGAAAAACAAGAACAGAAAAGAAAACACAAGTAGAACCTGAAGTGGAATTGGCGTATTGCACCAAAGTAAAAGACTCTGGGTGGGTGGGTGGGGAGAATACAGGTCCATGAAGGATGATAAATGACATAGTGGGGGTTGTATTGTTAAATGGGAAACTGGGGAATGTTATGCATGTACAAACTATTGTATTTACTGTTGAATGTAAAACATGAATTCCCCAATAAAGAAATAAATTTAAAAAAAAAAAAGAATTCTGTTACTTGCCACCCAACATATTCTCACTGGTATGTAAAGCAAGATGGAGGCCTCTCAGAAGATTGGTAATCAAGGGAACCATTCACTGGGCCTCACACAAACTGGTGAAGGGTACAAATGCTGCTTACAGTCATTGTTAATCAAGTTTTAGGACTTTAGCCAGAAAGTGTACACACACACACACACACACACACACACCATTCCCTCAGAGTGAGAACAAGGAATTCAGGTTCAAGTTTCTGTTCTGTTTGGTTCTCCTTTGCAACACAACTCCTTGCCAAATGGCCTCAGATGGGAGGACCATGCACATCCCCAGACCACACCCCCAGGCTCAGAAGGGTCACCCTCCATGCTTTGATCCCCCAAAGTCCTCAAATTTCTTTACAGTGAAGCCACAGCTTCCAGGCTAGTTTCCCTGTGCTTCTCCTGATTAAATCCAGCCTCTTATCCCTTGGGCATCTTTATGTCAGATGCTGCTTTTGTGATGCTAAGAGTAAATAGGCCTCAGCCCAAAGAAGCTGAGGGGGTCCAGATGGGTGCTGGGAGACACAGAATGCAGAGCCTCTGCCAGATGCTGTCTCCTGAGGTTGTGCAGGGCTTGGGGGAAGCTGTGCTGGGGGCATAAACTCAGGAATGTGGCTTTTGCCAGGCCGGCAACCTATGCAGCAAAACTCGACAAAAATGTGATCGTAGTTATGTGATCAAAACTTCCTTGAGACATGAGACTGGAGGTCCACCTTGATGAGAGCTTTGGCTGAGCAGCTTTCTGTTTCCACCCCAGGTTGTGGTCCCCTACCTGTGAGGGGTTCGATAGAAAAAACCCAGTCTCCATGCATGAGATACAGCAGGGAGAAGGGGCTTCCTTGAGTAACCCAAAAAAAGGGTAGCCCTGAAAATCAGAGGCATAAATCTACACCCTGCCCAGCACTCAGGGGGCAGTTGGTTTTTTCACCAGTTGTTCATCACCTCTCCTGGTGACTATTTCTTCACTTGTCTATTCTAATAAACTTGGACCTTTTCTCTAAGTTTGTTAGCTGCATGTTGACTGACTCATGTAGGGCCTTTTTTGTGCTGCCAAACTTGAACCTGAGTTCAAGTCCCTGGTCCCCACCTGCAGGGGGAAAATTTCAAAAGCAGCGAAGCAGTGCAGCAAATTTCTCTCTCTCTCTCTCTCTCTCTCTCTCTCTCTCTCTCTCTCTCTCTCTCCCCTCTCTCTCTCTCTCCTCTTTCTCTCCTCTCTCTCTCTCTCTCTCTCTCCTCTCTCTCTCCATCTCCCACTTCCCTCTCAATTTCTCTGTCTTTATCCAAAATAAATAGATTGACTTAAAAAGAAAGAATGAGGGGGTTGGGCAGTGGCACACCCAGTTGAGTGCAACATGCTGACATGCATTCGGACCTGGGTTTAAACCCTTCCTCCCCACCTCAGGGAAGGTGTGAAGACCTCTGCAGGTATTTCACTCCCTCTCTATCTCCCCCTTCCCTTCTCAATTTATCTTTGTTGTATCTAGTAAAATGAAAAGAAAGGGGGAAAGTGGCCACTGGGAATAGTGAATTTGTAGTGCCAGCACTGAGTCCCAGCAATAACACTGGTGGTGATAAGAGAGAGAGAGAGACCGAGGAAATAGGTGGGGGTGGAGAAAGGTAGGGAAAAGGCAGACAATCCATCTCTGCCAAGTAGAGGAAGGTGCACCTTCTCATCCAGCTCAGCCAGGAGCGACTTCATGGAGCTGATAAGCATCTCATAGTCCTCCTTGCTCTGCAGCAGGAAGCGCAGCTCCTGGAAGTTCCTGTCGCTCAGATCCAGGTTCCTTGGGGACTTAACGAGACTCAAAAGCAGGGTGATCTCATCCTTCTCGTCCTGCAGTGTCTGGATTTCCTTGCTATTAGAAAAACAGTATACAATGCACCCCAGCCCCAGCCGTGAACCTCAGCTTTACTCTGGCAAGACACCTGTGGCCCCTTAACCTCAAAAGAAGACTTGGAGTAGCACCTCCCAACTGAGTGAGCGAGGCACAGGCCACTCTGCAGTCCCTTCTAGAACACACAGCCTGAGGCCCAGCGCACAGCAGCTACCAAGAGGCCCTCTGGGACACTTCCAGCCTGTCGCCTTACTCTACCCTTTTGGCCATCGGCTCACTGGTGACTGGGTTTGGTCTTTTGTGTGTTTGTTTCCACTAGGATGGACTTTGGTCACTACACAAGAACTCTACTACTCCCAGTGGTCTTTTCTTTTCTTTTCTTTTTCTTTGATAGATGATAAAGAGATAAAAGAGGAGAAAGAGACAGAATGAGAGACATGTGCAACACTGCTCCACCAGTTGTGAAACCTTCTCCCTACAGGTGGGAACTGAGGGCTTGAACCCAGGTGCTTGTGCATGGTGACATGTGCACACGATCGGATTCACCACCACCAGCACCCTGATTTTGCAGGCTTTCTGGCCACAGCACATAGCTAATTATCTCTGATAATGAGAGGCAGGTGAATCTTCCAGGTTTTTCAATTGAGTATCCACAGAGACCTCCACCAGCCTCTCGACTGTGCGGTAAAAGATAGACTCTACTGCTTGCAGAGGTCTCTTTGTTCTGCCTCTCCCTGTCTTGTCTACAGGAGAAGGCAGTGGGCACATGGTGAACAGAAGACCCAGGTGTCTGCCCAACAGTTAACCAGGGCAATGTCCCAGAGGCAGAGTGACACCCTATTCCTGCTGCTTGGAGCAGCTGCTCGGGGGCCCTTAGAGAGCTTAGAGAAAGGCAGATGTTCAGGCCCCAACCTGGGACCTACTGAATCAGAATTCGCTTTGCTAAAAGATCCTCCAGTGGTGGCCCAGGAGATGGTGCAATGAATAAAGTGTTGGACTCAAAAGCTTGAGGTCCTTAGCTTTATCCATGGTGTTGCGTGTGGAGAGTGGTGCTCTGGTTCTCCAGCCCCCACCCCCGCTCTCCCCCTCTCTTGTTAATAATTAAATAAAAGGGGAGTCAGGCAGTAGCAAAGCAGGTTAAGCACAGGTGGCAGAAAGTGCAAACACTGGTGTAAAGATCCCAGTTCGAGCCCCTGGCTCCCCACCTTAAGGGGAGTCATTTCATAAGCAGTGAAGCAGGTCTGCAGGTGTCTTTCTCTCCCCCTCTCTGTCTTCCCCTCCTCTCTCCATTTTTCTCTGTCCTATCTAACAACCATGACCCCAATAACAACAATAACTACAACAATGATAAAAAAACAACAATGGGACAACAACAAAAATAACTACAACAATAAAAACAACAAGGGCAACAAAAGGGAAAATAAAAAAAAAATGGCAACAAAAGGGAAAATAAATATAAAATTAAAAAATATAAATAAAACTTTTAAAAGATTTATTTTAAATATATATATATCTCCATATGCTTAGGAGCTAGGCAGTGGCATACCTGGTAGATCACACACATTTCTGTACTCAAGGGCCCAGGTTCAAGTATCCACTCTCCACCTGGAGTGGGGGACGCTCCACAAATAGTAAAGCAGTGTTGCAGGGTCTCTCTCTTCACTGTTTCTAGGCTGACCCCATCTGAAATACTGTGCTTTGTAAATTCCAGCAGGACACCCCAACAGGAAGGGCCCTTTGTATTGTGTGTGCTTAACCTGGTGCGCCACAACCAGGCCCCTCTAGGGAGTGTTCTTTGAGGTACTCAACTCCAGTGAACTGCCCATCTGTGAGAATCCCCTTGGGATAATGAGACCCATACTTCTATTCACTTGGGTCCTGGGGTTCAGACCATTGGCCACCGCTGATCGCACCAGGCATGGATACCTGACCCATATTGGACTGGCCATACCCTCCACGCCCAGGGCATTTGGGGCTGGGACTGGCTCCGTCTCTGTGGCCCTTGGCAGCTTCAGAGTAGAAACAACTGTCTCCCACCAGCCAAGGCTGGCACACAGAGAAAGATCAAAACCCTTGCATAGGAAGAAGCAGGAGGGCTGGAGAGGTAGCTTAATAGTTATGCAAAAGGTTTTCATGCCCAAGGTTCCAAGGTTCTAGGTTCAGTCCCCAGAACTACCATAAACCCAAGTTTAGCTGTGCTCTGGTAAGAAAATAAAACAAAGTAGGAGGGGAAAAGGAAAAACAGAACAAAGAAGCAGTACTGGCCAGAAGGTAGCACAATGGCTAGAACACTGGGCTCTTAAGCATGAGGTCTTGAGTTGCCTCCCCAGAACCGCATATGCCAGCACAATGTTCTGATTCCAACTATCTATCTATCTATCTATTCTACCTACCTATCTTTAATAAATACTTACTTTATTATATATGAGCGATAAAGAGAATTTCTCGAGTGTCAGAGAGGAGAGAGAGAGATAAGCAAGAGTACCACTCTGGCACATGTGGTGCCAGTGATCAAACCAGGAACCTCAGGCATGAAAATCTGGTGCCATTGAGTGAGTCATTTCCCTAGCCACTATATCATTAATAGATAAATCTAGAAAGGAGAATGGGGATGAGGGGGAAGGAAGGAAAAAAATAAGAAAGAGGAAGGAAGGGAGGGAGGAAAAAATAGGAAGGAAGGAAGGAAGAAATGAAGTCATTCTGGCAAAACAGTCCACGTATCAGAGGATTTGCATGTCTGAGGTCTCTGAGATCCCAGGTTCAATTCCCAGCACTGCCATAAGCAGAGCTCAGCATGCTTCTGTTTTCAAAAAACGAAAAAGGAAGGAAGGAAAGAAAGAAGGGAGGGAGGGAGGGAGGGAGGGAGGGAGGAAGGAAGGAAGGAAGGAAGGAAGGAAGGAATGGAGGGAGGAAAAAAGAGACAAAGGAAGGAGGGAAGGACGGGGAGTCACAAATGATCCTCAGGAGACTGCCTGGAAGAGGGTCCCTACCCCAGAGACAAGGGAAGACGGGCCCCAGGGAGGCTGAGCCCCTCATTTCCCCAGGCTCCCTCAGGACAGCAAGGCTGGCTTACTGCTGGCTCAGGATCTTCTGCTGGGAGCGGAAGTTGGAGGCCTTGCGACTCTCCACCATCTTCTTGAACTGCTGCCTGAGCGTGCGGAGCTCAGCCTCGGCCATCTGCCCCTTGACCTTCTCTGAAAGCTCCTGGGCATCCTCAGAGTTTTTTCTCCTGTGCTTCTTCAACTGGGTGGGAAGGGCAGACACTGAGTGCCATAAAGAAGTCCACAGTTAGGGGCGGGTGGGGGTAGGGAGGGTGGGGCAGGGCTGGAGGTGGAGGAGCACCCCTGGGTGATGTCAGCTGTGCATCTGTTACATGGAAAACCCGCCCTGGGTTACCCGAGTGGACAGGAGGCTGAACTTCACTGTTGCACACAGAAAAGGCAGCCTCACTGAGTGACCTCAGGGGAGGCACTTAACTTCTCTGAGCCTCCAGCCTCCCTTCTGTAAGATGAACACCTACAGATATGTGGTCCGGCTCAGATGAGAGGACTAGCACAGCCCCAACCCACCACCATCATCATCACCTACTGTGGACATTTTGAAAGACTCCAAGCGACCTCTGCTGTGACGCTCAGGACTGGTCAGAGGCAGCGGGTGTGCCTTCTCACTCTGCAGCACCCTGTGCAGGGAGGGGTGGGGGGAGGAAGGGGGAACCCTGTGAGCCTTTGGCTGGGGGTTCAGAGCCCAGCCCACAGTTGTCCCTCCCCTTTCAGCCTGGCACAGGAGTTCACAGCAGATGGCATGAGAAGAGCCTTTTTTTAAATCAATGTTTGCCTGAAACCTGTTCCTCTCACAATTTATTATTAACAGGCGGGCAGATGGCTCCAGGGTGTCACTTAGCCTCCTGCTCTCCGTGTTCCCAAAGAAAAGGGGACCAAGTGACATCAGAGAGATGTGGCCCCCGCTGGGACTAGAGCAATGATTGCTCAACTTCAACTGTGAATCTCCAAAGCAGGAGCCAGTGGCACCTTGGCACCTTATCATAAGCAGTTTTGTCTTTGATGACAATGTTAGTCCTGTAAGCTGCCTCCCAGTCTTGGGGGCTGAGTTCCTAAAGCAGAAATGGTTAGCTTTGCCATTTGTGGTTGACAGTTGTTAGAACTCAGCCTACATTCTCCCCTACTTGCCACCTTCCCTTAGGCAGCAGCCCCACACACCCAGCCTAGGCCTCATTCCTGACTTCTCCTGACTTCTCCTCCTTACACTACTCCTGCGCTCTATTGTCTGGGAAGGCATGACACCACAATTCCGTCAGGTATGCCTTAATCTTAAACACCTACACCCAGATAATTGGATTCTAGCGACACAGGAGCTTACATCAGGCAATTATGGAACACCCGCTACGACGCAGGTCTATGCAGTTGCCCCACGTTGGGCGCCAGATGTTGTTGCTCTCTGGGCTCTCGGCTCTCCCTCTCTGAGATCTGTGTACCCCTTTGCTCTGGACGTCCGCTCTCTTCTCCGCGGTGCAGCCCGACACCAGACCACCTCAACAACACCTACTGATACTCCCATTAGACTGTTACAAAAATAAGAGATTTCTTCTGGGGAGATTGTATGGTGATAATGCAGAAAGACTTTCAGGTCTGAGGCACCAAAGGTTCTAGGTTCAAACACCACCATAGACCAGAATTGAGCAGTGCTCTGGCAAAAGTAAATAGATAGTCAATTTTTTGTTGTGGTAAGCTGATGGAATGTTTTACCGATATTACATGTGCCAGAGTCATGCTTTGGTTCTCTCTCTTCTCTTATAAATAAATACATAAATAAATAAATAAATCTAAATATGAAGGAAAGAAACAAAGAAAGGAAGAAAGAAAGAAAGAAAGAAAGAAAGAAAGAAAGAAAGGGAATCAGAGCATCACTCTGGCACCTGTTCAAAGACTGAACTCAGGACATTATGACAGAGAGGCCAAGGTTTTATCCACTATGCCACCCCTAAGGCACAGGGACCTTTTTCTTTTTTTTTAATATTTATTTATTCCCTTTTGTTGCCCTTGTTTCATTGCTGTAGTTATTATTGTTATTAATGTCATTGTTGGATATTAGAGAGAGAAATGGAGAGAGGAGGGGAAGACAGAGAGGGAGAGAGAAAGATAGACACCTGCAGACCTGCTTCACCACTCGTGAAGCAACTTCCCTGCAGGTGGGGAGCCAGGGACTTGAACCAGGATCCTTATACCAGTCCTTGCACTTTCTGCCACCTGTGCTTAACCTGCTGCGCTACTGCCCTGTTCCCAGGGACCTTATTTCTAACTACAGTTGAAATGACTGCTTCCTTCCTAAGAGGATCCTGATTTGTTTGTTCTTCTTTAAGATGCCCAGTTACACAGTCACCTCCCAGCACAAAGAACACATGGGGCCCAGAGCCTCCCTAAATGGCATTTATTCATGAATTGGGATCCTCAAGTATATTGTATCTTGCCTGGAAGTTAACTAACTGTGTTATCTGCTTCTCCCCAGAGCAGAAGCTTCCTCTACTCCTCCCTGCAGCTGATACATTTCCACACACACTGAGCCAGGCTACCCTGAGACACACCTCTCCTACCTCCAGATGCCAATTCAGGCCTTTCCCTTTCTGGCAGGGCCTTCTGAGCTTAGCTCTGCTCCCTGGACAGATCCATAAGTATACTTTTTTTTTTTCTTCCTGCCAGGGATGGGTGCCTGCACTATGAATCCACTGCTCATAGCGACTTTTTTTTTTTTTTTGGATAGGACAGAGAGAAATTGAGAGGAGAGGGGAATATAGAGGGGGAGAGAAAGATAGGCACCTGCAGACCTGCAGACCTGATTCACCGCTTGTGAAGCAACTTCCCTGCAGGTGGGGAGTTGGGGACTCAAACCAGGATCCTTGCACTTCATACTTCATAAGTGGTGCTTAACCCAGTGCGCCACTGCCCGACCACCCCCATCCTTTTTTATTTTAATTATATACATATATAATATTTGTTTATTTTATAAGAAATTGAGAGGGTAGGTTTTTACCAGAGCACTACTCAGCTCTGGCTTAGGGTGATGCTGGGGATTGAACCTGGAACCTTTGGTGTCTCAAGCATGAGAGAATTTTTTAAGATAGTTGTCATTTTTTAATTATATTTTTATTTATCATTATTGGCTAGAGACAGAAACTGAGAGGGAAGGAAGAGGTAGAGAGGGAAAGAGACAGAGAGACATCTTCAGCCCTGCTTCACCACTTGTGAAGCTTTCCCCCTGCAGGTGGGGACCAGGGGCTTGAACCTGGGTCCTTGCATACTGTAATCTGTGCACTTAATCAGAAGTGCCACTGCCTGGCCCCATGAGTCTTTTTGCATAACCATTATGCTGTCTCCTCAGCCCTCCGTACCCATTCTCATAGCTGGGCCTTCAGAGAGTCCCCCTCTACCCCACCCCCCACACACATACCAAGTGTCCTTGCCATTCTCTTGTTTTGGGCCCTCAAGCTCTTGTCCCAAGTTAGCAAAAGAGTTCACTTGGATAGTGAACCTGGCCCCCACTTCATTGCAGGAGGCGTGCAGAAACAAGATTTTCTTTTTAAAAAAAAAAAAATTGTTATGGGGAAAACTGAAGATGAAGTTGGTCTGCTCTTCTTGGAGTTCTTTTATTTAAATTTATTCTTATTAGTTATTAAATATTGGTTTGCAAGATCCTAAGATTATGGGGGTATAATTCCACACCACACTCCTCCTCACTTCCAGGTTCTCCCTGCCCCCAGGATAACCATCAGTTTTCACAAAGTCTTAGGAATAGTTTGACTACTTTTTTTCCTTTTTTCCCTCACAAATTCATGTGTTTCAATTTTTATATTGCACATATGAGAAAAACTATCCCACAAGTGTCTTTCAGAGAAATGCAGGTCATTTGGTAACAGATATAAACTATAACACTCTCAAGATACTATTATTATAAGAAAATAGCAACCTCCAACATGAGGAGAAAAAATTGCGGCAAAGTGAGTGAAATATTGGAGAATGGATTTTTAACTCTCATAAAAAGAGACATGGCAAATAAAAGGCATGTATACCAAAAGAAAAAAAGATATAGGCAGATATCTGGAGGTAGTTGCTAGTCAAAAGAACTGGTACCATTGTTACAGTGCATAAGGATTCTGGTTCAAGCTCCCAGTCCTCACCTGCAGGGGGGGAGCTTCCTAATTGGTGAAGTGGTACTGCGGGTCCTTCATCTCTCCCTCCCCCTCCCTCTCTCTCTCTCTCTCTCCCTCTCTCCCTCTCTCTCCCTCCCTCCTTCTCTCCCTCTCCTCCCTCTCCTCCCTTTCCCTCCCTCTCTCTCCCCCCTTCCCTCCCTCTTCTCCCAATTTCTGTCTCTAATTAAAATAAATTTTAAAATAAAAAAAAAAACTGGTAGTGATATAACTCTGTAGAGGCATACAAGACAAAATAATTTCAGGAATAAACATCAAATTAAAGTAACTCAGGTATTATATAGGATTAAAAATAAGAAAATCTATGGGGTTGTCGGAAATGGCATGACACATTTTTGCATAGATAAAAATAAGCTATGCCTTTTTCGATGAGCCAGTAAGAAAGGTAAAGAAGATATTAAAAGTACTAGAGTCGAAATTATATCATTTAAAAGGGCATAGAGGACCTTATGTGTGTATTGGTGTGATTTTCCACGTTGTCATTAACCCTGTTGAATAGCTCTCGCCGCCAAGGGTTTGCTCCTGCCGGGAGGAGACGCTGTGGAGCTGCGGGCGGCACACTTACCGGGTCGGAGCTGAGTCCCCGCCCGGGTCCGACACGCGGCTGGGCTGTTTGCAGTGCGCGCGCTGCGCCGCCCTTCGCCCCACTGCCGGGTGTCCTTCGACCCCTGGAACCGGCGTCTCTGTGACCCGCACAAACGGGACATTCCGTTCTGGAAGGCGCTGGGAGGGCTCAGGGTAGCTGCTGGGCGGGAGGGGACAGCCACCCTTCTCTGCGGCCCGACCAGACCTGGGGACCCTAATGACAGGGAGCATGACCTTGACCCACTCTCGCCCCCATTCAAACGGCCTTCCCTCTGCTCTCATTCCCTTTCTCACAGGCTGACTCAAAGGAATGGAATAAATAACAACTGGTACTGGTGTTACAGTGCGCGAGGATCTTGGTTCAAGCCTCCTGTCCCCCGCCTGCAGGAGAGAGGATTCGTAATTGGTGAAGTAGTACTGCAGATTCCCACCCCCCCCCAATTTCCCTCTCTATTCAAAATAACAAAATTTTAAATTAAAAAAAATATTCTCGCTAAAATGTAAAAAAAAAAAAAAAAAAGGAATAAGAGGGAGAAGAGATAACATCACTGGTACCAGGAATACCTCAAACCACCCAACCTGCCCCAGGTCGTGAGAGGCCAGGTGTGAGCATTTCCTCCAAGTGACTCTGGTACCTTAAAGATAAATGCTTCCTACAAATGCACCTGCAATACGACCACTTTCTCTGGGCTTCACTCAGGATGCTGCCACATTGGGGCTAGGCGGTAGTGCAGTGGTCAGTCAGGCCTAGCCCCAATGTGGCAGCATCTTGAGTGAAGCCCAGAGAAAGTGGTCGTATTGCCCAGAGGTCCCAGGTTCAGTTTCTGGCATCACTATAAGGTAGAGCTGAGTCCCTCTCTCTCTCTCTCTCCCTCTCTCCTCTCTCATTAAAATAAAATATAGGAAAAATAAAATAAAATACAGGGCGGAGAGTAGATAGCATAATGGTTATGAAAAGAGATTCTCATGCCTGAGGCTCCAAAGCCCAGGTTCAATCCCCCCCACCACCATAAACAGAGCTGAACAGTGCTCTGGTAAAATATAATATAATATAATATAATATAATATAATATAATATAATATAATATATAATATAATATAATATATTTTTTAAAGAAAGAAAAGAAAAGGGGGCAGTGGCTCACCCGGTTGACTGCACATATTACAGTGTGCAAGGACACAGGTTCAAGCCCCTGGTCCCCAACTGCAGGGGGAAGCTTCACGAGTGGTGAAGCAGGGCTGCAGTTGTCTCTCTCTCTCTCTCTCCCTCCTCTATCACCCCCTTCCCTCTTGATTTCTCTGTCTCTATCCAAACTAAATAAATAAATATTTAAAATAAATTAAAAAATAAAAGAAGAAAGGGGCAGGAAATCATTCCTCAGCAGAGCATATACTTTACCAAGTGCTAGGACACCATTAGTGACCACAGGTACCACATGGAAGAAACGGATGTGAGGGCGATCTGGCTGCGACATCTGTCACCCCATTGATTGCCAGGGTTGATCCAGCTGGCTAGGCGGGTGTCCCCTTCCTCCCTCACTGCTCCGTGTGCGACCCTCCTGAAGCTGTAACACCAGTACCAGTTTTTATTTATTCCATTCCTTTGAGACAGCCTTCCCTGAATAGAGATGGGCCGGTCTTCAGTCAAGGGTGTACAAGTAGCTGCACTCCCCTGCTAGAACCTCCAAACAAGCTTTCAAGGTCCACATAGAAGAACCATGCACAGGAAAAGCTTCACCAGTGATAAGTATATCTTGCTGTGGTATCTCTTTTTTCTCTTTTGTTTTAAACTTTATTTTTATTTGATAGAACAGAAATAAATTGAAAGGGAATGGGAGATTCAAGAGGAAGAATCAGAGAGACATCTGCAGTCCTGCTTCAGCACAAATAAAACTTCCCCCTACAGATGGGGAACAGGGACTTGAAACTGGATCCTTGTGCATGTAATATGTGCACTTAACCAGGTGCACCACCACCTCTCCTTTCTTTGTCTCTGTCTCTCTCTCTCTGTCTGTCTCTCTCCATATTAAAAAAAAAAAAGAATTTGCTGGAAATAGTGGAATCATAAAGGCACAAAGTCCCAGCAAAACCCTGGGAGCAAAAATAAATGAATGAAATTCAGAAAGAAGAAAGAATTGCTGAATTGACACAATTGGGGGAGTGCTGATTTTCCAGCATAATTTTGATTCCACATAATTGCCATCTCACCTACCAGCCCCCTTCACTGCACTGTAGCTCAGCCATACTAAGATCTCCATTCACTCACCCCTGAGCTCTTGGAACAAGATGTGCTTTAGAAACCATCGTTGTTGGAAGTCTGGAGGTAGTGCAGCAGGTTAAGTGCAGGTGGCGCAAAGCACAAGGACCAGCGTAAGGATCCCGGTTCAAGCCCCCCGGCTCCCCACCTGCAGGGGAGTCGCTTCACGAGCAGTTCTTCTTCTAGCGTTTGCCCTTCTTCCGTAGCTAGTCAACAGCGTCAGGTTGAGCGTGATGTAAAGTTTCAAGACCTCCTCACGAGCAGTGAAGCAGGTCCGTAGGTGTCTCTCTTTCTCTCCCCCTCTCTGTCTTCCCCTCCTCTCTCCATTTCTCTCTGTCCTATCCAACAACGATGACAACAATAATAACTACAACAAAACAACAAGGGCAACAAAAGGAGTAAATAAATATTTTTTTAAAAAAGAAATGATTGCTGTTTTGTTGCTTTCTGAAGATAACGTGGTTCACAAGGAAGCATGTTGACGCTGGCGTTGCTGACAGCCATCTTGTCACCATGAGGGAAGTTAGTGTGGTTATATACTACATATGGGTTTGGACATGTCATAAGGAAGCACATTAACATTTATTCAAGTAAACATAAATACTCATGCCATGTAAAATAAAGGTTATGAGCAGCTTTACTTCAAATGTTGTAACACAGGCAAAGTGTTTTGCGAGAAGTGCTACCATCTTCATTTTACAGATGAGGAAACTGAGGCCTGGAGAAACAGTGGCTTTTGCAAGAAGTGGCAGAACCAGGATTTGAACCCATGCCTCTAGAGCACCATCCTCTATCACCAGTCTGGGTACAACTACAGTCCCAAACCCCAGCTGTTCCTTCCAGAAGCTAATGCCAACCATCTCTCTAGATATTTAAGGGATCATGCTAGCTCTCAGCTCCATGCACAGCCTGGTGACTCACACATCTCAAGTGCCAACAGCTGAAAAATGATGAAGTTCAATTAGGTTCAGGCCTTGTTAAAAATAGGCTTTCTGCCGAAGAGTTTACTCTCTGTCTTGATGGGTACAGATCCCAGCAGCCCCCAGGCAGAGAAGAGCAAGGCTTTTGAGATGAGAAGATGCCAGAGCTGGTTCTGCCAGAGGGATCCTAAACTCTACCAGCAGGACTTGCAGCTGAGGAAGATGCCAGCTTGCCAGAGCCCTAAGCCAGCAGTGAGCAGTGCCGGCAGCAGTGCAGGCTCCAGAATGTAGGAAATTAGAGCTGGGCTGAGCAAAGGCCTCTGGCCACAAACCAGGAAGGCCAATCGCCACATGATTTTTTTATTACAAGTTTCAGAACTCATTCAAAATTATTAGTGGTATCATTGCTCCAATATCTATTTCCTCTTTGTCCTTTCAAGCAGACATGCATTTGTTCAGATAGCCTTTACTCTCTCATTCTCCCTGTGTGCTTGCACACACATTTCCAGCGCATAGTTGAATGTTCTAAGCCCACCACAGTCAAACCACCCTCCTGGCAGACAACTGGGCTGGGAAGCTCAGTTTAAATCCTGGCATTTCTCATGGAAACTGCAACTGGGACAGGCACACAAATGACAGTGTCCTAATCAGAAACAAGGATTTGCAGTCCGGGGTGGGAGGAGAAATGCTTTGCCTGGCTCCATGGGTGGAACAAGAAAGTACGTTGCCTCTGTTGTTGCTGGCAGCCATCTTGTTACCATGAGAGAGAAGCCAGTGCAAGATCCAAATGAACATATGATAGAAGGACAAGTCTAGAGGTAATTGCAGAACAATATACGAAGTACTCCGACCATTCCGAACCCTTCCCCTTTAGTACAATATTTCTTGTTTAGGACTGCATAAAAGTGTTTTAAAGGTTTTATTTACTTAGGATACAAACAGAGAGAAATTGAGAGGAGGGGGAAGGAGAGAGGAAGAGAGAAAGAGAGACACCAGCAGCACTGCTTCATGACTTTGTGAAGCTTCCTCCCTGCAGATGGAGACCAGGAACTTGAACCTGGGTTCCTACATGTTGTAACATGTGTGATCTACTAAGTGTACCACCACCCAGTCCTGTATAAGAATTCTTGTTAAGTCAATCTGAATTGTAGTTTCTGTCTCTTGCAGCTCCCAAATTCGGTGAATACTGAAGGCTACTGCAAACCAGCTGGAACTAGATCCTCAGAAGAAACAATAACCAAGAGCCACATGACCCTGAACAGAATCATTTCAGAACATTCTGACAACTCTCAGCATCTTTACTCCAATAGTCAGCTTTCATTGGGGGTGGGGGGACAACGTTATTTTATATGATTTGTTTTCATTTTGGGCAGATGTCAAAATTTCTTACTAATTTCTCATGTTTTGTTATGTCATTTTCTTTTTTTCTTTTATTATTATTATTATTAAATGGAGACAGAGAGAAATTGAGAGGGGAGTGGGGGGGGGAGAGGAAGAGATATGGAGAGACACCTACAGCTCTGCTTCACCACTCATGAAGCTTTTCCCCTGCAAGTGGGGGCCAGGGGCTTGAACCTGGGTTTTTGTGCATTGTAATGTGCGCGTTTAACCAGGTGTACCACCGCCTGGCCCCTTTATGTGTCATTTGGAGGGCCTTTCCAATAGTGCCAGTGCAGCATCGGGTGGAGGCTGGAGTCTCAGGGACGGAGACCTGTGTCTAACTACAGCCTCTCTCTCTGGCGGCCTCTTTGCTCATCCATGTTTCCAGAAGATGGAGGACATGTTGCCCCCCCCAAAACCCCTGCTGTTGTTAATCAGTGGCATCTCAGAAGCAGATGTGCACAAGTAAATTTTGAGGTCACAACACGTAATCCGGTCTAGCCAGGCTGAAGCAGATGACCTAGCTGCCCGCTGCTGAGCCCTGGGCTAAGGGATTAATCTAGATCTCTCTGAGGAGAGGGTGGGACTGGAGAAAGCCTGCAACTCAGAGGTGAGGGCTGGACTTAGTGGGACGTGAACTAGCTCACTTGGATATTTTGCTGTTCTGTCATAGGTACAGACCCAGGTTTGAGCCCAGCCCCCACGGCATTGAAGGGAACTTGGTGCAGTTCTCTCTTAACTTCTCTGTCTCAGAAAGAAAGGAGAGAGAGAGAGAAAGAAAGACAGAGAAAGAGAGTTAGAATTAGTAGTTTCAGACCTATTTACTGGGATCACTTAGGAAAACTGTCATTGTGGTTAAAAATGAGTTCCCGATGCCCACTCCTGAAACTAGGTTGGAAAATAGAGGCCATGGGATGGAGGGGCAGGGAGATAGCTCAGTGTTAGAACACAGAACTTACATGTCTGAGACCCCTGAGGCCACAGTCCCAGGCACCACTATTTGCCAGTGTTCTGGTCTCTCCTCTGTTCTGCAGCACTCATAAAGACCAGCGAACACTTCTCAGAGAAAACCGGTGCAGTCATGTGGTAGTGCAGCCGGTTAAGCACAAGTGGCATGAAGCGCAAGACCTGGTTTGAGCCCCCAGCTCCCCACCTGCAGGGGAGTCACTTCACAGGCGGTGAAGCAGGTTGGCAGGTGTCTTTCTCTCCCCATCTTTGTCTTCCCCTCTTTTCTCCATTTTTCTCTGTCCTATCCAACAAAGAAGATATCAATAACAACAACAATAATAACTACAACAACAATAAAAAACAATGGCAACAAAAGGGAAAATAAATAAATAAATATTAAAAAAGAAAGAAAGGAAACCGGGAGGGGATTGGGGTGAATCAAGGAGTTCACACCGTTTTGAGAGGCAGCTCAGACCTGGTTCTAGCTGGTTGTCAGAGAACACAGCCAGACCAGCAGGGTTTAGAGCCTAGCTCTGCCTCCCACTCACTGGGATGATGAGCAAGTCACTCCTGTTCTACACCTCCATCCTCTCACCTGCAAAACAGGGCAATAGCGGAGCCCCCTCATGGAGTTGTCTGCGTGAATGAATGCTTGTAAATTGTTTTATTTTTCCAGGGCACTGCTCAACCTGGCTTATAGTGATGCGGGGGATTGAACCTGGGGCCTGGGAGTCACAGGCATGAAAGTCTGTTTGCATAACCACCATGATATCTCCTCTGCCTGAATGCTTGTCTGTTCTTAGAGCAGTTTCTGGCATTTACTGAGAGACAGTATATACAGATGTTTGCCAGATAGATAGGTCCCTTACTATTAAATGTGTGTTTTGGCACCAGGGAATTGTGCATGATTCCACCATTCCTGAACTGACCTTTTCATAATTTTTATTTCAGAGAGGAAAAAAAGAGAGGCAGAGAGACCTTTCTCTTATCTTTCTTTCCAGATTAATTTATTTATAAGCAATAAAGAGAGACACCTCCTCACCTACTTCCTATTACACTTCCCTCAGTCACTCCAAAGCTAGCCTTATCCGACAAAGTAAGGACTACAAAAGCTGAATAAGGGCAAGAGACTGGCATACTTTAATGATGATTCTTTAGTCACTATCAGGCCACTCCATCAGCTGGGGCCCTAGCTGGGGAGTCCTGAGATTCCCACACAGACATGATGGACCTAGACTTCAAATAGATTCCTCTCTCCATTGCACTGGTCATCTCCATCAGGAACAACATAATGGACCCCTTTGGGACCATTGTCCTCATAGGACCTTGCCCTCAATGTGGATCAACAATGGTAGAGAATGTCCTATCCTCTGAAGGGAGGTTGGATAACTTACTCTATCTACCACCAGAGGAAGATGAGTCCTGAAATTGGGGCAGCTTGGAATGTTCCTACTCATGACCACAGAATGCGAGCTTAGGTTACATAGGCTCCTATGCTGAATATGGGTCCCAGATCAAATCGATGGGGTTTACAGTTAACAATATTTATACACCTTTCCCATATTTGGGAGCTACTCTCTTCCTTGATCCAGCTTTCTAGTCCTTTTTCTGGCCATGACATTATCCCCCCAGACAATAACTTGGGTCCACCTGCATATCAGAGGTCAGGCTTAGGGAAAAAAAGAAAAGAAAAAAAAAACTAGTGTAGTCATGGGCCCTTTGGAATATACCTAAAATAGACCTACTAGCTATTTCCAAAACGGAGACCCCCAAATCTTCACCTGCAATATTCCAGCCTTTAGGTTCATGATTAGTCAACAATTTGTTCGGCTTTATATGTTAACTCTTTTTCAGCCACCAGGTTCCAGATGCTACTATGATACCAACCGGACTTCCCTAGGCAGATGACACCACCAATATGTCCTGGAGCCCCACTTCCTCAGAGCCCTGCCCACTAGGAAAAGAAAGAGACAGGCTGGGAGTATGGATTGACCTCCCAATGTTCACCTTCTGCACCCCATAATGACCCTGGGTCCATACTCCTAGAGGGCTAAAGAATAGGAAAGCTATCAGGGGAGGGGAGGGGATATGGACTTCTGGTGGTGGGAATTGTACCCCTCTTAGCCTATGGTCTTGTCAGTATTGCCATTTTATAAATAAAAATTAAAAGAGAGAGAGAACCAGATCATCACTCTGGCACATGTAATGTTGGGGACTAAACTCATGACCTCATTCTTCCAGGTCCTCTGCTTTATCCACCTCCCAGGCTATTTATTTACTTATGTATTTATCTTACAAATATTCCAAGTGAAGTAGACCTAGAAATCCAGGTCTTAATAATCTTATTAATGACAAACACTCAGGCAGTGCAGGCATGTGTTCTATGTTGACATAACATTAGGAGTGATACTGCTATCACTTCCATTTTACAGAGGGGACACTGAGGTACAAAGGGTTCATTTAACTTGCCCTGGAGTTATACAGCAGGATGACTAAGTGTTCTAGCACTGGATGTCCCAGGCTCAGGCTGGCCACCCTGAGTTCTCACCATGTCAGCCTGGCCAGAGCAGTCTGTGCTTACTTAACCACGGTGTTTCCCTCCCATGATAAATACTCCAGGTTTTAAGGACTGCCATGAACCAAATGATCTTTGACTCCTGGTATACCCTGAAATTACAAATGCATCAGATTCCCCATTTGCTATAAAACTGTGCCTCAGTTTCCTTGTCTATCAAATGGGAAAAGAATAATACAGGACTAAATAAAAAATACTCAAACAGGGAGTCAGGCAGCAGGTTAAGCACACATGGCACAAGGACCGGCCTAAGGATCCTGGTTCAAGCCCCCGGGTCCCTACCTGCAGGGGAGTCAATTCACAGGTGGTGAAGCAGGTCTACAGTTGTCTATCTTTCTCTCCCCCTCTCTGTCTTTGCCACCTCTCTCCATTTCTCTCTGTCCTATCCAACAACAATGACATCAATAACAATAATAATAACAACAACAATAATAAAAAAAAACCAAGGTCAACAAAAGGGAAAGCAAATAAATAAATATAAAAAAATTTTTTATAAATGCAAACATATAAAAATGTATCACTTAGAGAGCCAGGGAGATAGCTCTGCTTATGAGCATTTATAATTTGCATGCTTGAGGCCCTTAGAAACTGCAGATTCAGTCCTTGGTAGCAGTATGCCCCAATTGAGCTGTGCTTTAGTTTCTCTCTCTCTCTCTCTCTCTCTCTCTCTCTCTCGTAATAATAAATATTGCAAACAACCTTAAGAAAATAAAGTACTTAGTCCTATGCTAGGCATATAAATATAACAGGCTATATGAATATTTACATGTTGCTGCCATTATTAAATATACACATTCTCAAGCCGCCCTCAAACTTGCTGAGCCTCAGTCTCCTGGCTTGGAATCTGGGCATCTGCTATTGCAATTGTGGGTGTTTTGGGGTTTTTTTTTGTTTTTGTTTTTTTTGTTTTGTTTTTGTTTACTTTATCTTAGTGAGAGCCATGGAAAGGAAGACAGAGAAAAATACCACAGCACTGCTCAGCTCTGGCTCATGGTGGTGCTGGGGACTGAAACTGGGAGCTCAGAACCTCAGGCATAAAAGCCTTTTGCAGAACCACTGTTCTGTCTCCACAGCCTGTGATTGTTGTTTTTACTTCTCTGTGACACACTTTCTTTCCTTCTCCCTTTTTCAAAGTGCAACTGCTTCAACCTGTCCCAAGGCTTTGAAAGGGAAAACATTTAATTAAACGCAGGAGAGGAAGTAACAGACAAGGGGGAAGCCCCACATTCTTCCTGGGGGGAGACTTGGCATTCTCTTACTGGAGCACACCTGTAGGACCCTAGTCAGGATAAGGCAGGCTATGGCGAGCAACAAATAGCCCGGACACCTCAAGGTCTAGGACAAGGGCTTACCCTTATCCTCTTCTCTGTGCCAGTGATTAAGCTGCTGCCTCTCAGCTCCAGAGCTGCCTTCCTCTGCTCTGTTCTGTGATGCCAGGGCTGAGGCCCTGAAGCCCCCTTCCTGCTCTCTCAGCTGCCCCTGGTGAACCCTACCTGGGTGGGGGGAGGAGGGAGGATATGTTAGAGATCACAATGATCCTCAATAATCACAGTATATCTGAGGAGGTTGCTCAGTGGGTAGAGCACAGGACTTGCATGCCCGAAGCCCTAGGTTTGATCCTCAACAGGGCATATGATGGGGTGGTGTTCTGGTTTCTCTCTCTTGCAATACAACAAAAGGGTTTCCATGTGGTTTCCATTATCTCTGGCAGGCCCACAGCAAGTGGGGGGGCGGGTGGTCGGCTTGCTCTGAGAGTCCAATTAAATGAGCAGCTGCTACTTGGAAATTGCCAGGTGGAGAGGGGAGGCTGTTCTTGGCTTGCCCTTCTAAATTCTTCTGGTGGTCTATTAACAAATGGACATGACACAGATTAATAGGAGGGGGAAAAAATCACACGTATAAAGGCCACAAAATACAAGGTCTATGAGATGAATAAGATCATCAGTCGATAACAATATATTTGTGAAGAAATCAAAGTCAAAGACTTTTCTAAACAAAAAAAAAAGTTATTTATTGGGCTATTGGGCTGGTGCAATAGCTCATTTGGTTAGTGCACTACTGTTTTGCCATGTGCAGAGCCCAGTTCCAAACCTGGCTCCCACCACATTAGAGAGACCTTTTCCTCTTTCTGCCTCTCTGTCTCTAATATATATATACCTTCAGAGGACAGTTTCACAAGCAGTGAAACAAGTATTACAGGTCTCTCTCTCTCCCTCTCTTCTCTCCTTCTCACTCAATTTCTATCTGTCTTATTGAATAAAATAAAAAAAAAGAAAAGTTTATCACATCCTTCTTTAAAAAACTTTTTAGTTTCTTTTTTTAATTTCTTTATTGGGGATTAATGTTTTACAGTCGACACTAAATACAATAGTTTGTACATGCATAACATTTCTCAGTTTTCCACATAGCAATACAACCCCCTAGGCCCTCTGTCATCCTCTTCCAGGACCTGTACTCTTCCCTCCACCCACCCCAGCGTCTTTTACTTTGGTGCAACACACTAACTCCAATTCAGGTTTTACTTGTGTTTTCTTTTATGACTATTTAGTTTATAAGATGACTTTTTAGGTTTGAGGGTAACTGGCTAGCTTGGGAGTACTTGGGTCACCTTCATAAAGAATTCACAGGGGGGAGTTGGGCTGTAGTGCAGCGGGTTAAGCGCAGGTGGCACAAAGCACAAGGACCGGCATAAGGATCCCGGTTCGAACCCCGGCTCCCCACCTGCAGGGGAGTCGCTTCACAGGCGGTGAAGCAGGTCTGCAGGTGTCTATCTTTCTCTCCTCCTCTCTGTCTTCCCCTCCTCTCTCCATTTCTCTCTGTCCTATCCAACAACAACAACAACAATAATAACTACAACAATAAAACAACAAGGGCAACAAAAGGGAATAAATAAAAATTTTTAAAAAAAGAAAAAAAGAAAGAAAATTCACAGGGGACCCCAGACTTTGGCAAAGAATATAGATTTAGAGAAAGCTCCCCATTAAAGACAGAGTGTTGACTTGATCTCTGGAAATAAGAAAACGCTTACCTCCAAGCTCCACAAAGAGGAGAAAATGTATTTAGTGAAGGAAACGGGAGATTCACAGAAAAGTTGTACAAGGGCAGTAGAAAATTTGAAGGGATAGTATGCCCTAGAGTGTGGAAGTGCAGACAAACTGAGAGGTCTGGGGGCTTGCAAATGCTCTTAGTCCCTCCCTCCCATGTCTATGATTGGTCAAATCATATTTTGTATGAACTGCCTTTCTCCTTATGGTTTCCTCCATCGGGTCACAGGTCACAGGTAGGTGATTTTACATCAGCCATTTTGTCTCTTCATGCTGACTCATGGTGTGTGGTCTCCACCCTCTTGAGTACTGTGGGATAAACACACAAGACTCTGCCTTGAGTCTGAAGCCTGTGGGCATAGGTGGAAGTGAGGAGGAAGAGGAGAGGTGACTGATTATAATCCTTGAGGCTAGTAAAGAAGGAATATGCCCATGATGGCCCAGAGCAATTAATGTCAAGCATTTTATCTTTATCTAGTTACTTGATAAACCGCTTTATATAGAACTCAACCCAAGTAGATAGTGATGGGACCTTTTCTCTGGAATGTCAGCTTGAGGAAGTTCTAGTTTGTTTTTTGTTTGTTTGTTTGTTTGTTTGCCTCCAGGGTTATCAGTGGGGCTCTGTGCCTGCACTATGAATCCACTGCTCCTAGAGGCCATTTTTTTCCTTTTTGTTGCCCTTCTTTATTGTTGCCGTTATTATTGTATTAGCACAGCGTGGGGTTCAGGAGCTGCATCTCAGGAACTGGGGTGGTCAGGACCCAGGCCACAATGCTTTTATCACTAGGGAGTCACTAGGGCTTTGAGAAGCTCTGGGCTGGGTGCCAGGGCTTGAGACCAATGTACCCATGCTGTAGATATTTCTTCCTAGGATTTCACAGGGGCCACATGTAAAACCACGGGGGCCTGCAGGATGAAGAGGGTACTGCACCCGCTGTGCTCTCCTGCCTGCCACTGACTTGCTGAAACGGTGAGGTTTCTCCATGTGGACTCCTCATAGGAGCTCAGCCCCAAATCACGCCGAGCAAGTAGCGATGATCTAGAGTGGTGTGTGGGAAGGCAGCTGAGTGAACCCCACTCTGAAGCTGAATGTGAGAAGGGCATCCCTGGGAGAGGGCTCACAGGCACAGGGAAGCAGGGACACAGGTTGGAGTTTGTGTTCCCAGCTATCCAGTGCCTGGCCCTGGCAGCTCAGTGGTAGAGTGCAGGACCCCTGTGGCTAGGCCCTGAGTTTGATCCCCTATGGCAGAGTGCGGCTGTGCTTCATCTTTCCCCCAGGGCTACCCTGTGCAGCTTGGGTCCAGAGTCCTCAAGAAGTTTGTTTGTTTCTCCCCTCACCTCACCTCATTGGCAGCCTTGCCTCTGCCCACAGTTGTTACCTGTTCCTTCATAGAGACTAATCACCCCATATTCCATCTCCAATGGATCCCTCACTGATTGCTACACCTGCAGCCCTTTGAGAACCAAGCTTCCCTCTGATACCCAAATCTGATTTCTCAGATATATATTTTTTTAATCACTGGGGCTTTTTTTTTTTGTTGTTATCACTGGGGCTTCATTGCTCCAGAGTGATGTTTTCAGATAAGGTAGACTGATGAATAGACTGCAGCTTCTCCCAGTGCAGTAGTGCACTATATGGTGCACCTGGGACTCCAACCTGTGTCCCTGCTTCCATGTGATCCCTCTCCCAGGGACGCCCTTCTCACACTCAGCTTCAGAGTGGGGTTCACTCAGTCACCCTCCCACTCACCACTCTGGATCACAACTACTCGCTCGGTGTGGTTCCGGGGTTGAGGTCCTACGAGGGGTCCACATGGAGAAACCCCACCAGTTCAGCAAGTCAGTGGCAGGCAGGAAGAGCACAGTGGTGCAGGTTTGGGCTCAAGTTCCACCTCTGTCATGTACTGGCTGTGTGACCCCGGCAAGTGACATAACCTCTCTGAGCTGGTTTCCTCTTCTAGGAGAAACCACTCACATCAGGCACCAGGGGGTATCACTTGCACAGACTGCCTAGTGACAAGAACCCTGGTCTCTGGAAACTGTATTACCCCTCTTGGGACATGGCCCAAGTGCTCCCTCACTCCAATAACCTTCCCCTTTTCACAGAGGAGGAAGCAGAAGTTCAGTGAGGCTAAGGGATGTGACCTGGTTCACATGCTAATCAGTGACTCAGCCCAGGCTTGAAGTGTGTGTGTGTGTGTGTGTGTGTGTGTGTGTGTGTGTGTGTGTGTGTGTGTGTGTAACTTCATCCCTCATGGCTAACAGTTTTACTCTTTCCTCTAGTATGGGTGCATCTTTTAACTCAGTAGAGGACAGTTTCTTTTCTTAACCTACTGCACCCAGCCCAGTTGTCCTGCCCTTCTTGGGGTCAGTTATAGAAGCTGTCCAGGTAAAGCGTGTGCCCTACGCTCCATGAGCCAGGCCTCTGGATCAAGCCCAAGCATCATGTGGGAGCACAGAGGGTGGGGGAGAGCTCCATGAATGGTGGAATGATGCTATGGTGTCTCCACCCCACTCTTTTTTTTTTTTTTTTTGCTTCCAGGTTATTGAGAGGGCTCTGTGCCTGCACTAAGAATCCACTCCTCCTGGAGGCCACCTTTTCCCTTTTGTTGCCCTTGCTGTTTGTTGTTGTTGTTATTATTGTTTTTGTTATTGCTGTCATTGTTGTTGGAAAGGACAGAGAGAAATGGAGAGAGGAGAGGAAGACAGAAAGGTGGAGAGAAAGATAGACACCTACAGACCTGCTTCACTGCTTGTGAAAGCTGGCAGGAGCTGCTTTAATAGTCATCACCAAGACTGGGGATATTCCTCCACTCGTGCTGACGGCTCTATCTTAGCCGACTGGGCTTCAGCGAATGACCTCTCCCTATTATACGATCCCAAACAGCCAGGCTCTTTTCACAGTGCTAGATGGAATAAAGACTCGTCACCCGACCTGTGATGGATTAGCACAGTCAACGGCCAAGCCTTTCCCACTACAAGACAAGTTCTCAAGATCTTCCCGCACAGTCATCACCGCCCAGCTATCATCCACATTGGTCTCCAGCTCCCACTGATTCTGTGCTTGGAGAAACTAAGATGGAACTTTCGGAAAGCAAACTGGCGTCTGTTCAGTGATCTTACCAACAAATCTATTCCTGCAATTCCAATTAACTCTATCCCCTCTGAAGATTCCTACAGGCGCTCCCGCCAAGCCATCTTCAAAGCAGCTTCCCAAGCCATTCCTTGTGGGAGACGTGCTAACTATACGCCTTGTCTTGATGCTGAATGAGAGCAACTACTAAAGCAGTATGATGAGTCGGGCGACCCAGATGTGGCTGACCATCTCATTGCCTCCCTGGATGCAGCACGCCAAGCCCGCTGGCAACAACTCACGGAAAGTCTGAACTTCACCCACTCAAGCAGGAAGGCCTGGAAGCTTCACAGACTGGGTGCCGGTAGCCAACCCCCTCCCGTCTCCCATCCTCCCGTATCTCCAAACTCAGTGGCCAGTCACCTAACTCAAGTTGGACGTGCTAAGATCGACCCAGTCTGGAAAAGAGAAATTTCCCATGAGTGGTCATCCCACTTCCGGTTATCTTGTCCATATCCAAAACTCTCTCCCTTTACACTGTCTGAACTGGAAGATGCTTTGAAGAGGGTTAAACCGGAAACAGCTGCTGGCTATGATAACATCACCCCAGAACTCATTCTTAACCTTGGTCCTGCGGCAAAGAAGTGGCTCGCTTCATTCCTGTCCCACATCTTGGAATCTGAGTCTATGCCCAAAGTTTGGCGTCGTGCGAAGATCATAGCGGTTTTGAAACCAAAGAAAGACCCAACACTGGCCGCCAGCTATAGACCAATTTCTCTCCTCTCCATGTGTTACAAACTCCTTGAGAGGATGCTTCTGTCATGTATTTCTCATCTTACAGAGAAATTCCTATCACCCGCCCAGGCTGGTTTCCGCCCAGGAAGATCTACCTGCGAACAAGCCCTGGCCCTCTCAACTTACATTGAAAATGGATTCCAGAAGAATTTAAAGACGGGTGCTGTCTTTGTTGATCTCACAGCAGCCTATGACACGGTCTGGCACCGTGGTCTCCTAGTCAAGATCTCAAGATGCCTGCCTCCATGGGTGGCCAACACTATATCGTTTCTTCTCCAAAACAGAAGATTCCGGGTGCATCTGGGTGACAAGTCTAGCAGATGGAGACTTGTCTCAAGTGGCCTCCCCCAGGGCTCTCTTCTGGCTCCTATGCTATTTAATATTTACATCAATGACCTCCCAGAAACTTCTTCAAGGAAGTTCATCTACGCCGATGACATCTGCTGTGCAACTCAGGCAACAAAGTTCGACATCCTCGAGGAAACACTCACAAAAGACATGTCTCTGATATCTGATTACTGTAAAAAATGGCGACTAATCCCTAGTACTGCAAAAACGGTATCATCTGTTTTCCATCTACACCATGCCTCGGCCTCGCATGAGCTTAATGTGCAGCTTGGCGATACGAGAATCCGGCATCAAGCCCAGCCAGTCTATCTTGGCGTTACTCTCAATCGCACTCTGTCATTTCACAAACATCTCATAAAAACTGCAGCAAAGGTGGGCGCGAGGAATAACATCATTGCAAGACTGGCCAGCTCCTCATGGGGCGCGAGCGCTTCCACACTACGATCATCATCTCTGGCATTATGCTATTCCACTGCAGAATACTGTGCCCCAGTATGGTTCCGTAGCCCCCATGTCCACTTGGTCGATTCCAAATTATATTCCTCCATGAGGATAATTTCTGGAACCATCCATTCCACGCCAGTTCCATGGCTGCCAGTTCTTAGCAACATCGCCCCGCCAGATATTCGTTGGGATGCGGCATCATCTAAGTTCATTTCCCACGTCTACGCTCGACTGGACCTGCCAATATACGCAGAAATCTTCGCCCACCCTGTCCAACGCTTGACGTCTCGTCACCCAATCTGGTCCCCTACACCTACACTGAACTTCTCTGTTCCAGTCTCTTGGAAACAGAGTTGGCAGTCAGCTGAGGTAAAGAACAAACACCTCATCACAGACCCCTGCAAGCGTCAACCCGGCTTTGACCTAGCACGTTATGATTGGGCCCTCCTCAATCGCTATCAAACAGGCCATGGCCGGTGCGCCGCTATGTTCCATCACTGGGGAGCCAGAGACGACCCGAACTGCCCCTGCGGCTCCAGACAGACTATGACCCACATAGTCAACGACTGCCACCTCTCCAGATTCAAAGGAGGTCTCGAAACTTTACATCAGGCTCAACCTGACGCTGTTGACTGGCTACGGAAGAAGGGCAAATGCTAGAAGAAGAAGAACTGCTTGTGAAGCAACACCCCTACAGGTAGGGGAGCCAGGGGTTTGAACCGGGATCTTTATGCTGGTCCTTGTGCTTGGCACCATGTGCGCTTAACCTGCGCTACTGCCCACCACACCCCCTTCTGTCTTATCTGAAATGAGCATGAGTACCTCCCTGATGACAGGGAGGGAGGGGCCCAGGAGGCAGCTCAGGACCAACTGGAATGCCCAGAGAGCAGTGAGAGTGAATGCGTGTCTCCTTTGCCCCCAGGAAGCAAGGTAAAGTCCTCAGGGACAGTGTGTGCTCCTATGAGTCCAAAGGTAGCATTCAGGTGAATACTGCAGCCTGTTTTTAGAAGCAGGGGTGAAGTGGGGCCAGCCTTCTGGAGCATGGGGCAGGGTCTGAAGGTGTACGGTACATCAGGCAGAGGTGAAGTGATGCTGCCCTTGGAGGACTGGCTGAGGAAGGCCTGGAATCCTGGGCATTTCCCCAGGCAGTTGGGGATTGGGGGCATCTGGCCTCACAGGGCAGGAAGGATCTCCATGGAAGGGTGGCTAGTCATTGTTGCTGATTTTAAAATAAGCAAATGTTTTGGATTCAGGCCAGATGGCAGGTAGCTCACAGGACCCGGGAGCACCCGTGTAGGAAACCCTGTGGGGAGGGCTATCTTATGGTTTAATACAAACCAGAGGTTTGTCTAGAATGCAAGATGTGCAGTGGACGAGGTTCACAGGCATGAGGTTCCAAGTTCGATTCCTGGCTCTACCTGTGCCAGAGTGGTGTTCTGGTTCAATCTCTCTCTCTCTCTCTCTCTCTCTCCTCTTTCTAATTAATTAATAAATACATCCTTAAAAATGAAGGTGGAGGGAGTTGGGCAGTAGCACGCAGAGGGGTAAGCGCAGGTGGCACAAAGTGCAAGGACCAGCGTAAGAATTCGGGTTCGAGCCCCTGGCTTCCCACCTGCAGGAGGCTTGCTTTACAAGCAGTGAAGTAGGTCTATAGGTGTCTGTCTTTCTCTCTCCCTCTCTGTCTTCCCCTCCTCTCTCCATTTCTCTCTCTAATATCCAACAACAATGTCAATAACAATAATAACTACAGCAATAAAACTAAAGGGAATAAATAAATAAATATTTTTTAAAAAACTTTTTAAAGGGAGTCAGGCATTAGCGCAGCGGGTTAAGCACACATGCTGCAAAGCGCAAGGACCAGAGTAAGGATACCGGTTCGAACCCCCGGCTCCCCACCTGCAGGGGAGTCACTTCACAGGTGGTGTAGCAGGTCTGCAGGTGTCTGTCTTTCCCCCTCTCTGCCTTCCCCTCCTCTCTCCATTTCTCTCTGTCCTATCCAACAACGACATCAGGAACTACAACGATAAAACAACAAGGGCAACGAAAGGGAATAAATAAATAAATTATTAAAAAAAAAACTTTTTAAAAATGCAGATGGCAAAGGCCAGCCCCAGAAAACAAGTCCACCAAAGGTGTTCAGTTCTCTAAGCCCCACAGTCCTGGCGCTTATGCAATGGCTAATGTGGTGATAGTACCAGTGATGGTGATGGTAACTCAAACCCTTTGCCAGCCACTGTCCTGAGGCTCTTTGCTGAAGTGGGCTGCTTTATGTTACTGTATATCCCCATTTGAGTCCTCTGGTAACCAAAGGTCAGAAATGTGGTTCCCTCCAGCTTAGGGAAGTTGAGGCACAGAGAGAAGAAACACCCATGAGACAAGGCTTGGAAGCGGCTGAGCAGGGACTGGAGCAGGGGATCCTGGGTAGTGTGTTAGCACAAAACACCCCACCATCTCTCTTCCCTGGGGTATTGAGCTGCCCCTTCCCCCATCTTTCCACTTCCGGAGCCCCATTCAGACCATAAATCAGCCTTGATCCCCAGAGAAGGTTAGTGGCTAGAGCCTGGCCCCAGCTTCACCATCTCCCCAGCTGAGCAAATTTGAACAAGTCACTGGAGTTCTTCTACAGTGGGGGGTGGAGAAGCACTTCCCTTAGAGATCATCAGGAGCAGCTGACAAGTGACGCAAACCTTTGCTGTCAGTAAGCACTTAGCTAAAGCATCTTTTCAATGATAGTGGCTTGACACATGCAGTCCCTTCTCCCAAGGATGCCTTTCCATCTCTTCTGCCAGTCTTGATCCTGTTTATCTTTCCAGCCCCAATTCTGAGAGGTCTTTCCTGCCTGCTTCTCTTGCTTCTTTTCCCTCCTAGAGAAATCGGTGAAATGCAGGTTTAAACAAGAAGCCACAAGTGTGGGAAGGATGCAGGACAAGGAACACCCACTCCACCTCCACCCTGAGGCAGATAGGAAAGGGGAGGTTACTGGCACTCAGGTAAAGAGAGAGGCCTGGGAGAGGCTGTGGGCCCTGGTGATACAAGAATACATGGTGTCCCCAGAGGAAGGAGCTGGGGAAGTGAGTCCCAGGTTCTTGGTCTCCTCCCAGTCTCCTTCTGCCTCCAGGCTCCCATGGGAATAGCCCCACCAGAAGCAGAGGTCACCTGCTTGTGGCCCTCTGGGAGGAGAGACAAGGGGAGTGGGGAGAAGGGATAGCTGGGCTCTTTGGCTCAGGGCTGCACTGATGGTTACTGGAGTCCAAGAAGAACCCGGTAGTGGGCTTAGCATGCTCTGGTGAGACCACCTAAAAGACACATACAGACCCCCAGCATGAACCCACTATCAGGGTCCAACCATGTGCCTCTCAGCATCAGACAGTGGCTTCCTCCCACCCCTGCTACCTCTTGCCCAGACACTTACCAGCCCCATTGCACTGTTCTGGTGGGAGGGTGCTATACTGGAGGAGAAGCACCGGCTTTAGAGTCAGGCACATGTAGGTTCAAACCCTAGCCCAGCCAATCCTGACTCAGCAGTGAAGGCTGAGTGCCATCATCTTCCTGAGCTTTGGTCACTTCTGACTACAGAAGGAAGCTATTTCACCTAAGAAAATGGCCAAGAGGAACCCTGTCTGTCCAGTAGGCCCAAAGTGGTGCTGGAGGAGGGCACAGGTGCTGTTTCTCTTCCTGCCCATTCTTGACCTCCCTCAGCCCCTTTTTCTTCCCACCAGCCCACCTCCCACCCCACACCAGCTGCCTGCTTACTGCCCTTGCCAGAACCCTCCCACCTTCCAGAGGATCAAAGTCAGAGAAATTAAAAGCTCAGCAGGGTCCTTCGGCTCTGCCAGCTTAGCAGCCCAGGCAAATAGAAATCACTTTGACATGAGTTCCCAGCAAATTGGATCCATAAAATAAAATAAAATAAAATAAAATAAAATAAAATAAAATAAAATAAAAGCCCCAAGCTCAAAACTCCATTAAGGAACTAGATCTGGGGCACCACAAAACTATTTTAAGCCATTTTGGGGGCACTGATATATTGACAAGGAAGAGCTTTGAGTGTTTGCATCCCACTCCCCTCAAAGGACTCAAGGTCAACCAAATGTCAAAAATACAGATTCTTCCCAACAAGCTGAAAGACATTCTCCCAGATGATGGATGCAGATGCCGCCAAATGCCAAAGCCAAGAACCACAAGCCCAAAACCCAAAACCCAACGAACTGCTGCAGACTAAGGGGATAAAAAGAAACAAGTAAGTGCATTGTGTGAGTTGGGATTCCTTTTTTTTTTTTTTTAGGAGGGACACAAAGGAATTTTCTGAGTTCTGTGAATTGGATAGCAAAGTATGGATACCAAGTACCCTGAATTTGACAATTATATTGTGGTTTTGTAAGAAAATTACCTTTTCCTTAGGAAGTAAGCTCAGGGAAAGAGCCATTTCTTTTCTCACTTTTTTCTTTTTATTCGTCTTTTTGAAATTTATTTACTTATGGGAGCACAGCAGTTAAGTGCAGGTGGTGCAAAGCACAAAGACCAGTGTAAGGATCCCAGTTCAAGCCCCCGGCTCCCCACCTGTAGGGGAGTTGCTTCACAGGTGGTGAAACAGGTCTGCAGGTGTTTATCTTTCTCTCCCCCTCTGTCTTCTCTCCTCTCTCCATTTCTCTCTGTCCTATCCAACAACAACAACAACATCAATAACAACAACAATAAAACAACAAAGGCAACAAAAAGGGAAAATGAATAAATAAATATAAAAAAATTATTTACTTACTCGGTAGAAATCAAGGGTCAAAGGGGGTAGAGAGAGACATCTGCAGCACTGCTTCATTACTCATGAAGCTTCCCCCTGCAGGTTGGGACCAGGGTCTTGAACCCTTGTCCTTGCATATTGTAACATGTGCAATCAATCAGGTGTTGCACATGTTACTATGTGCAACCCTGGAAAGAGGCATTTCATTTGCAACTTCTCAAATGTTGGAAGGGTCATGTGGTTGTGCATATTTACATATGGAAAAAGCAGTAATAGCACAAATGTGGCAAAAACTGGGCCAGAGGGTATACATGAATCCTTTCTACAGTTTTTGAAACTTTTCTGAAGAAGTAGGGGTTTCCCAAAAATAAAAGTTTAAATAAGTGCAGATTTCTGGGTCATATCTCTAGAGCTGGCTTATTGGAGCTTCAGAGCTGCCTAGGAATCTGCATTTTGGGCACACAGGAAGCCTGACTCACTCTAGCTCTGCAGAGAACTGGGGAGGACAGAGTACAGCTCCCCACACTCCCGCCCCACTTTTCTCCTCTCCCCGCTGTTCAGGCAACAGTCACAGAGCCACTAATGGAGGGTTTTGCAAACCTACAGCATGAGAGGGTCCTCACAGTTTTGCCATGAGCAGGGCTTGCTCTCACCGAGCCTCTCACCCACTTATAATTATGTGACTTAAAATACAATCTGCTGAAGACAATCTGCTGAGCAAGGAAGTTGGAAACAGAGAGGCTCCCAGCCAGGACAAGCTGAAGGGGAGCCCTAGACCCCCGGCTCCCACATGTGTGTCTCAGCAACGTTTTTGGTGGCATCCCCTGGCCTCCACCCTCCTGAGTCCTTTTCATTTGGGGACACTGACAGCAGCTGCCATTCCTTAAGGCCTGGGTGGCACCAATGACTCACCTGGTGTTGGTGTTCAAGCAGACCAGCGCTCAGTGAGAGGGCTGCCTCTACCCAGGAGAGCCTCAGAAAAAGCGACTATACCCCCAAAAAGCAGCTCAGCAAAAAACTACTCAGGTGGAAGTGATCTGACACAGTCAGGCTGTGGGAAGGAACTGCATTTGCTTTGCAATCAAAATAATTTTAATATTATTTATTTGATAGAGAAAAACTGAGAGGAAAGGGGAAGGAGAGAGGGAGTGAGACACCTGCAAATCTGCTTCACCACTTGTGAAGCTTCCCTCCTGCATATGGGTACCAGGGGTTTGAACCTGGGTCCTTTCACATGGTCATGTGTGCACTCACCAGGTGTACCACAGCCCCTCCCCTCTGGTTCACGTGTGTGTGTGTGTGTGTGTGTGTGTGTGTGTGTGTGTATGTGTGTGAATGTGTATACATACACACACACACACTGAGCAGTATGAGATGCTCTGCCACTACCTGCCCAAGAAACCACCAGGGCTAAGATTTCCTGCCTGCTGATGTCTCTCGGCCAGTGATTGACTAGGGAGGGATGAGGAGCTGAACATCCTGACCCAGGCTGGACAATCCCAGAGTCATTTTAACTCCATGCTGCCCTGCAGGCAGCTCAGGGTCATAGTGAAGCCCCAGCCCAGCTCAGCCTCTTCCCCTTATCCCTCCTGCATCCTTCCAGAGGAGCTGATCCCAGAGACATCTCCTCCTAACACCACCAAATATTAAGTTCTCCCTTGGGGGTTATTACCCTGGAGAACCCAGGCGGTGGACACACTAGAGCAAGCATGCTGCAGCAATGGTGTTTATCCTTTCTCTATGTTTGTACTCTTGTATCCTGTGAGCTGCTTTTTTTTTTCCTAATTTTGACTTATTAGAGAGAAAGAAAGAAATTAAGAGGGGGGGCCGGGTGGGGGCGCACCTGTTTGAGCGCACATGCTACAATGTGCAAGGACCTGGGTTCGAGCCCCCAGTCCCCACCTGCACAAGTGGTGAAGCAGTGCTGCAGGTGTCTCTCTGTCTCTTGCCCTCTCTACCCCTTCTTTCCCTCTCGATTTCTGACTGTCTCTATCCAATCGATAAATAAAGATAATAAAAAAAATTAAGAGGGGAGGGGAGATAGAGAGGGAAAGAGATAGAGAGGCACCTGCAACCCTCACCATTTCTGAAGTTTTCCTTTGTAGGTGGGGACCAGGAGTTTGAGCCTGGGTCCTTGTAATGTGTGCACTCAATCAGGCCCCCTCAACTGCTTTTTTAAATGATGGTTGTGATACCTGACATTGATTTTGTGACTCTTCCAACTGTGTGAGTGGAAATGATAGCCTGGAGGCTGGGTAGTGGTGTATCTGGTTGACTGCACATGTTACAATGTGCAAGGACCAGGGTTTAAGCCCCTAGTCCTCACCTATAGGGGGGAAAGCTTTGTGAGTGGTGAAGCAAGGATACAGGTGTCTCTCTGTCTCTCTCCCTATAACTCCTTCCTCTCAATTTTTGTCTGTCTCTATCCAATATGTAAATAAAGGTAAAAAATTTAAAAAGAAAAAAGAAATGCTAACCTGGTCAGAGTCTGTGAGGTGTGGAGGATGGTCAGTCTTTGGGCTGTCTTTGGTCACAAGCAAAGGAGCAAACATGGGTTAAGTCAAAGGGATTTTATCCATACAAAAATGGATCTGTCCGGCAGGGGTAGATAGCATAATGGTTCTGCAAACAGACTCTCATGCCTGAAGCTCCAAAGTCCCAGGTTCAATCCCCTGCACCACCATAAGCCAGAGCTGAGCAGTGCTCTGGTAAAAAAAAAAAAAAAAAATGGATTTATCAATGGACGATCCCAAAGATAGTTCATGATGCAACAATTTCATCAGAGATCAGAGCCCCAGAGTTTTTTTTTTTTCTCCTCTTTCCTGACATGTTGTCCGGTTGCCTCATAGCCACAAGATGGTTGCCATTGTTCCAGGTACCTCATACAATCAAAGGAAATTGAGGTGGAGAGCGTCCCTTCATGTATTTCTTTTTATTATTATTATTTTTTTAAATTTTTTTAAATATTTATTTTATTTATTTATTCCCTTTTGTTGCCCTTATTGTTTTATTGTTGTAGTTATTATTGTTGTTGTCATTGTTGGATAAGACAGAGAGAAATGGAGAGAGGAGGGGAAGACAGAGAGGAGGAGAGAAAGATAGACACCTGCAGACCTGCTTCACCACCTGTGAAATGACTCCCCTGCAGGTGGGGAGCCGGGGTTCGAACTGGGATCCTTATGCCGGTCCTTGTGCTTTGCGCCACCTGCGCTTAACCTGCTGCGCTACAGCCAGACTCTCCCTTCATGTATTTCTAATTCAAAGAGAAAAATTCTACAGACTTCCTCTATGTCTCATTGACCTAGCTAGGTCACTGCTAATGTCTAAATCAGTCTTTGCCATTCAATACAGAGGCTCCACTAGGAGAGGTAAAAAGGCAAGTGAAGGTTGGCCACAGTCCCTGTACTGTATCCCATTAGGCCCTTATTACCTTCTAGAGTCCCTGAGGTCTGGACAGTTGTCAGTCTAAGGCAGCTTCAAGCAATTGTCAGCACTCAGCACTGCAGACCCCAGAGGGACATGGTGACTGATCACAGCAACTTTCCCAGAGCAGAAATGTGGTTACACCAAGTAACCCAAACAAATTATGCACACACCCATTACTGAGCTACTAGATTAGAACCCGAGGGGCTGGGCAGTGGTGCACTTGAGCCACACGTTACTATGCACAAGGACCCAGGTCTGAGCCCCAACTCCATATCTGCAGAGGGAAAGCTTTGTGACTGGGGAAACAGGGCTGCGGATGTCTCTCTTCCTCTCTCTCCCTCAATATCTCTCCCTTCTCCTTAGTCTAATAAAATAGAATTTTTTTAAAAGGAAAATATAGGAGTCGGGTGGTAGCACAGCAGGTTAAGTGCACGTGGCACAAAGCGCAAGGACTGGCCTAAGGATGCCAGTTTGAGCCCAGGCTCCCCACCTGCAGGGGAGTCACTTCACAGGCAGTGAAGCAGGTCTGCAGGTGTCTGTCTTTCTCTCCCCCCTCTGTCTTCCCCTCCTCTTTCTATTTCTCTCTGTCCTATCCAACAATGACGACATCAATAACAATAATAACTACAGCAATAAAAAGCAACAAGGGCAACAAAGGGAATAGATAAATAAATAAATATTTTTTAAAAAGGAAAATATGGGGGGTCAGGCAGTAGCACAGTGGGTTAGGCACACACAGTGCCAAGCGCAAGAACTGGTGTAAGGATCCAGGTTCAAGCCCCCAGCTCCCCACCTGCAGGAGGGTCACTTCACGGGCGGTGGAGCAGGTCTGCAGGTGTCTATCTTTCTCTCCCCCATCTGTCTCCCCTCCTCTCTTGATTTCTCTCTGTCTTATCCAACAGCAACAACAACATCAATGACAATAATAATAATAACGACAACAACCACTAGGGTGACAAAGTGGGGAAAATGGCTTCCAGGAGCAGTGGACTCATAGTGCAGGCACTGAGCCCCAGCAATAACCCTGGAGGCAAAAAGAAAAAGAAAAATATAAGTGCTGAGAGTGGTGGACTTGTAGTGCTGGCACTGAGCCCCAGCAATAACCCTGGTGGCAAAGCAAAAAGAATTAGTGGTCTGGGATATAGTGCAGTGCATAAAGCACTGGACTGTCGGGCAGGAGGTTACAAGTTCAATCCCTGGCAGCACAGGTACCAAAGTGATGTCTGGTTCATTCTCTCTCTCCTCCTATCTTTCTCATTAATAAATAAGTAAAATTAAAAAAATAATTAAAGCTTGAGATAAGACAACAGTAATGCTAATGTGAACGAGGTTCAACAGTTTCCCTCTATTTCCAGAGGTCTCTGACTCAGATCACCTCTGACTCAGATCTTCCTCACGTGGAATGGCTCCTCCTTCTCTTGCCCTGTCTAAATCCCATTGTCCTTCAAAGTCAAATCTGACTCCCCAGGAGTTCTCCCCAGGCACTTTGTCTAAAACTACTCACCGAACTCACTGATCAATCCTATCATCACTCTCAGTGAGGAAACCAGGCATTACCTGCCTGCTGATCTAATGGGGATGAAGTACCTCCAGAATGTTACCTTTACCCTCCAAACCAGCCTCATCTAATCTGGCCTTGAGCCAAGGCACCGGTTTACAGTAAATATGTAGACTAACATTCAATGACACATGGGGTGTAATTAGCAAAAACCTAGAATGTTAGGAACTAAAGAATCAATGGCGGGGGTTGGGCAGCAGTGCAGCGGGTTAAGCGCACATGGCGCGAAGAGCCAAGACTGGTGTAAGGTAACAAGCGAGTAAGTGTTTGTTGTTCTTGCTTTTCAACAGCTTTTTTAGCACCCACTTAATGGTGTGATTCAATAAGGTTTGTTTTCTTCAGCATCTTCACAGTTGTGCGACCATCACCACAATTGGTATGAAAACATTTTCATTACCCCAAAAGGAAGCTGCATTTATATTACATTAGCAGCCTTTCTCCATTTTCCTGTTAGTTGTTTTAAACCACTAAATTTGGGGCTCACTTGTTGCACAGCATTACAGTGATAATAACTGACATATACATGGGCATTAAAGACACATTCAGCACAAGCAAGTCCCCAGTTCTACATTCCCCTTGGAGAAGTTTAGAATGAGAGAGATGTATAGGTGCCGGGAGATAGCCCAGCCGGCTAGTGCACTCTTTGCCGTGTGTGAGGCTCGGCCACCTTATGGGAGCACCATAAACAGGTGGAGCTTCACAGTGATGGAGTGGCGCTGTGGTGTCTCACCTTCTCTCTCTAACACTCTTTCATGCTTTCTGTAAATAATTCAGACATGCTCAGACACACTGCCACTTTCACACCAACAGTTCTGTCATACATCAACACTCAGACTAGACTCAAATTCGTTTTCACTGACACCAGGCCTCACACAGACTCACAGCATGCATGCAATTCTCCAAACTCCAGTCATTCAAATGACTCATCACAATTCTCTGTATCTGTATGGCACATATGCCCTTACACCATTAATTTTCTTTAAATGACTTGGATTTTTATTTAAATGTCTTTTTTTTTCAAGGAAAGTACTGTTAAAAAAAAAAAAAAAAAAAAGCTCCTTTTGTGGTCCAGGAGGTTGCACAGTGGCTAAGGCACTAGAATCTCAAGCATGAGGTCCTGAGTCCAATTCCCAGCAGCACATGTACCAGAGTGATGTATGGTTCTTTCTCTCTCTCTCCTACCTTTCTCATTAGTAAATAAATAAAATCTTTTTAAAAAAATGCTCCTTATCTTTCCCTTTTGTTCTTACTTACTCTATCTCTCCACCATGGCCAGCCATGCCCATTATAAGTGGGAGTGAGGGAGCTGAGTGCCACTACATCCAGGAAGTACCTCCCCCAACGAATGAATGACATTTGACCCCTGCAAGTTACATAGGACCTTCCACTCACAAGGGCCTTCTGCTCACTGTAGTGCCCTACCATCAGCACTTGGAGTGACTTAATTATTTATGAATTTAATTATAGTGCATTTCACCTTTGCACTGAGCCCCACAAATGCTGTAGCCTCTCCTATCCCTGGGATATTACTGAGCATCCTTATTTCTGTGCATGTTCTGAAATGAAATAAGACCCATCCCCTGCCTCGCTCCTGAGCAACTCATAGCTTCCACAGAGCAGACCTCGTGGCTCAGGCAGAAAGGAGTTAGAATCTGAGCTCCACCCCTGACCCCCGTCTAACCATCATAGGACTCGGGGCATCAAAGTGCCCAGAACCAGAGTCCCAATGCCTCAGTACTCCATGGCACAAGTTGTGGGTTGTCAAATAAAAGACATTCTAACCTCCAGTTTTAACAGATACACCTGCATTACCACAAAGTGGAGAAAGTAGATGCTAAAGTACAGTTTTTGTATGTCTGATTTGGGGCAAACTAGCAAGATGACTGAATCATGCCAGTAAGGTCAGAGTGAATAATTTAAAAATATATACACTATTAACACTTCACTATGTGTTTATTCCATACAACTTCTTTTGTTTGTCTTCATTTTAGCAAAAGCATTTGTGTTGCTATAGTGGATAAAAAGAACCTCAAGCATGAGATGCCAAGTTTGATTCCTGACATTGCATGTGTCAGACTGAGTCTTGGTTCTCTGTTTCTCCCCATATCCTCTGCTCTCTCATTATTAAACAATTTTTTAATGGTCTATTAAATCTCCTTTAAAAATCAGAAGTCAAGCTAAGGGACATTTTAGAGTCAACCCCTCAAGATACCCTGGCACTCATCACAGATCTTGTGGTCTGAAGTGGGCACTTCCACACCCCACACTGGAACCACTAAGAAGCTGAGAGTTCCTTATATGTTCACACTGTCGGAGTGGAAGGACTCATCAAGTCATTCACTGGCTCTGAAGTGACCTGAGCGCTTCCCAACCTCAGCCAGCCCCTCAGTGGAAGCAGGTGCAGCTTCATACCCACAACAGTGCAGGCTATCACCCTTCACTGTTCTATGACCTGAATGTTATTTTTCAGTCATGGGCTGAGAGACTGGAGACACTTACCCCTGGGGCCTGAGTTACATCAGTGAGAACAGTGGGGGCTGAGGGCAACACTATAGAGTGCCAGATGCCAAGTGCAGAGTCACTGGTGTATTTTCAGTGAATTGTCTTTGTGTGTATTGTATTTGTGATCCTGAGGATTGCTTGAGCATCCTCACAATATGATGGCTAGAGAACCTCTGCTCCCCTCCCCCCACATACACACCCACCAATTCAAAAGAGTCATCTGAGGGGGAAAGAAAGGCAAAATAGAAACCAAAATGTCTTGATGGCCTCATCTTAGAATTCACCAGCCACACCCTTCTGGGGACACAGCTCAATCTCACTCAGTGTGGCAGAGTGCTGCACACAGAATCACTGTTCACGCATCCCCAGAATAGTCTTCCAGAGCCCCTCCCCTGGTGTGCGTGCACCATAAGCCAAATGTTATCAGATTTCCATATCAAATTCTTTCTGCCACCAGGGTTAAATATATGCCTTCACAACTCCACTGTTCCTGGCAATCATTTTTTTTTCTTTCTTTTTTGAGAGAGAGACTGGCAGCACTCCTCCCCAGCTTATGAAGTTTCACCCCTACAGGAGGGGACCAGGAGCTGGAGCCCCAGTCTTTGAGCATGACAATGTGTGTCCTCTGCCAGGTATGCCACTTCCTGGTTGCCTTTTTTTTTTTTTAACCTACCACCAGGGTTTATTGCTGGGACTTCTAGTCTCCTGCGTGATTCCTCTGCTCCTGGTGGACTAACCCCCCACCTCTTTTTTTTTTTACTTTTGCTTCCAGGGTTATTGCTGGGGCTTGGTGCCTGCACTACAAATCCACTGTTCCTGGTGGCCATCTTTTTTCCACTGTTGTTGTTGCTGTTGAATAGGACAGAGAGAAATTGAGAGGGGAAGGGAGATAGAGAGGTGGAGAGAAAGACACCTTCAGACTTACTTCACCACTTGTGAAGCGACCCCTGCAGGTGGGGAGCCGGAGGTTCTTTATAGGATCTGTGTGCCAGTCCTTGTGCTTTGCACTATGGACACTTAATCCAGTGCACTACTACCCGGCTCCCCTTTTTTTTTTTTAATTTTATGTTTATACTTTTACAATGATAGAACAAGAGGAGAGAGACATCACAGCAATGCTCCACTGCCTGTGAAGCTTTCCCTTTGCCTGGTGCTCCATGTGGTAGCTGGGGACTCGGACCCAGGTCCTAAAGCATGGAAATTTGAGCACTTTACCCAGTGAGGTATTTCTCCACCCCTTAAATTCTCTCTCTCTTTACTTTAAATTAGGATTCTTTATTATTATTATTATTATTAACCTAAATATCACTTGACTTAGAAAACGTTGATTTGCAGGGTTTCTGTTGTTACAATGATACATTTCCACATCCCCCCCGGAGTTTGTGTAAGTCCTGTCTTTCAGGGTGCCTTCTCCCACCCCTTCTTTGCTAGACATCTTCATTTTTCTGGGGAATTCTTTCTGGTTTTCCTAAGCCACTTGCAAACAAAAACCAGGTGAGAAAGCAGGCCAGCATGGATCAAGTCAGAGGTTCTGCCTCCAGCCTCTGACCTTGTTTGAGGTTGTGACTGGCCCATTTCCCTGGCCTGCATTCTGGCAAACGCCCTAAGGGAAGGCACGTAGCTCCAGGGGACCTCAACCAAGCTTTTAAAGTCCATGGGGGAAGGTGTCAGGTAAACAGCTCCCCAGATAGGTGGATAGGTCAATGAAGCCTGCAAAATGAGGGCAACAGAGTGGCCGATCCAGTGGGGGGGGGGGGGGGGAGCAGCATCTGAGATACACCTTCCAGAACTGTGACACAGCCAGAGCCCTGGCGCCTCTGGGTTTCTTGTCACCAGGCTTCACATTACTGTCCTGAGGGGAAATGTGTTCCTAGTTGTCCCATCTAGCCCTGTGGCTTTAAGTGCCTTCCTTTGAAGGACTTAGTCTGTAGCTCATGAGCTCCCCAAGCCTCATTACACAGCTGCTAACCAAACATCCAGCATCACACTGGGCTGGCTAATGGGCTCAGCAAACCCTGTGTCCAGTGAACATCCATTTCCTCCTCTTCCTCCTCCTCCTCACTCCTGAGACACATTCCCTCTGCCTCTTTCCTGCCTCAATAAGCATCTCCAGACAGCCAGCTGATGGAGTCAGAGCCCAAAGCCTGAGGTCTGACTCCTCTTTCTCAACCCCTCACCTATCAACATTGGATTCTGTTGATTCTCCTTCCAATAGACCTTAGCCTCCCTATTCCCACATGGATCTGAATCAGATGACTGTAGTAGCTGACCTGCTATGCTTCCCACTTCCTCTCTGTTCTCAATACCATATCCCAAAAAATAATGCCCCCAACACACACAGGCACAAACTCTCCAAATCATTGTTTGTTTTGTGGAGCCAGGGCCTTGCCTATGGATGATTTCACTACACTGAATCAATTTCTCATTCAAATAGAGAGATGGGGAGGGAGAGACATCACACCAGAGCCTCCTCTAGCACCATACCACATCTCAGATGGTGCCGGGCTTCAAATCTGAGCCTCAAGCGTAACCAGACACATAACCTACCTGGTAACTATGTCTGTGACCTCAACTCTCCAAGGTTTTTGTTTGCTTTTTTGTTTTGCCAGAACTTCACTGCTCTGGCCAACATTTTTAAATAGAGAGGAGGAAAGACGACACAGCATCAAAGCTTTCTTTAGGACCTGTAGTATTCTCACATGGCAGAGCAGGGCTGTAGATGGCAAGGCAGGGCCCTCTCAGGTGAGCCAGCTCACAGGTCTCACTGGCCAAGTCTTCATAAAAGTGACAAGCCCCTGAATGACTTGACCCCACCCCATACAAAACTTTGATTGCAACTTCTCCCCATCGTGTTCTATTCTAGCCATACCACCATTCTCTTTATTGCAACTTCTCCCCATCGTGTTCTATTCTAGCCATACCACCATTCTCTTTATTGCAACTTCTCCCCATCGTGTTCTATTCTAGCCATACCACCATTCTCTTTTCAGGCCAAGCTTGAACTGACCCCAGGGCCTTTGCACATGCTGCTTGAACTGACCCCAGGGCCTTTGCACATGCCGCTTCCTCTTCCTGGTATCCTCTCCTCCCACCTATCTGTGCAGCTGATTCCTTCTTGCCATTCAGATCTCAGCCCAGTGGCCACTCACAGACACTGTGTCTATCTAAAGTTACCTCTCATTCCCCAACTTAAAAAAAAAATTCTTCTTAGAGAGACAGAAAAGGCAGACAGAGAGAGACCACAGCACTGAAGCTTCCTCTAATGCAGTGGGGGCCAAGCTTGAACCTGGGTCATTCACATGGCAAAGCAGTGCACTATCCTGGTGAGCTATTTTTCAGGCCTCATCCCTAATTCTTTTTTTTTTTTTTTGGTGGTGCCTAATTCTTTTTTTTATAAAGTTTTTTTTTAATTTTTTTTAATTTGCTTCCCCCCTCTTGTTGCCCTTGTTGTTTAATTGTTGTTGTTCATCTCTAATTCTTTTTATTTTATTTTATTTATTTATTCCCTTTTGTTGCCCTTGTTGTTTTATTGTTGTAGTTATTATTGTTGTTGTCGTTGTTGGATAGGACAGAGAGAAATGGAGAGAGGAGGGGAAGACAGAGAGGGGGAGACAAAGACAGACACCTGCAAACCTGCTTCACCGCCTGTGAAGGGACCTGCCTGCAGGTGGGGAGCCGGGGGCTCGAACCGGGATCCTGACGCCGGTCCTTGAGCTTAGCGCCACCTGCGCTTAACCCGCTGCGCTACAGCCCAACTCCCTCATCTCTAATTCTTAAGCTGTGCATGACATGCACAAGCACCCTGAAAATTGCCCAGAGGATTCCTTCAGCCAGATAGCATGGTGGGCAGGGAGGTGGCTCAGCAGATGGGATGAGTGTCATGAATGTGTGAAGCCCTGGGCTCAATCCCCGGTGGCACCTGTGCCTGCATAGTGCTCTGGTGTCTCCCTCTCTTTCCTAAACAGAAACAAATATATTTTTAAAGTCAACACAAGGTCAGCAAAATAGCTCACTTGTATAGTGTGCTGCTTTGTCATGTGCACAACCCAAGTTTGAGCCTAACATGTCCCCTCCCTCCCCACATTGATGGCAACTTCAGTGCTGTAGTAAATCTACCTCTATCTATCATCTATCTATCTATCTATCTATCTATCTCTTTGCCTCAAAAAAAATGGCAACACAGATTTATAGTGTTTACTACTTAATGACTCAGGGAACCCCAAGGACCCAAGGGAAACCAGGATGTCTGGCTTCAGTGGGTTTGCTTCCAGGCTCCCCACCACCCAGGACTGGCTTCCCCATCAGAGCCTCCATCTCCTCATCCACAAACAGGACTAGTAATGCCCATTAGGCAGCTGGTTGGGAGAATGACACACAAAGGGGGAAAAGGTTCCCCCCAGACAGCCTGGCCCTACTTTCCTGTGACCAAGGGTGACCCTATTTGCTAGGAACCTCAGCTGCAGGCCTGGGGGCTCCAGGCAGCCCTTTCCAGCTGGACACCCTGCAAGGGTGGGTGGCCAGAGGACGTGGGCGAGAGAACCCTGGGGCCAGCTGCTGACCCACTTGTGCACAGAAACATGCGGAAGGAGCCATCAACAAATCACAACGGCTTCTGGAAATAGCAGAGAGAGTGGGAGCAGCTTTGGGGTCACAGAATGTCTCCCAGAACAAGACACCGTACTCAGCACTCTGCATTCCACCCAGGTTACCCAGTCACCTGCCAGAGTGGGCAGTCAAGTAGGGATGGTAGACTCCAACAAGGCCTGCAAACTAGAGCTGTCCTGCCAGCGCCTGGAAATCTGGATGCAACCACCAGAAAGCAGTGAACATGTTCCCAGGCACTGACCTCTACACGCTATCCAAGTGAGCTATTTCATCAGCCCTGCACACTTTCCTGTTCACAGTTATATCTTGCTATTTATTCATTTATTTTATTTTTAGATATTTTATTTTTATGTATGTATTTATTAAATAGAATCAGAGAGAACTTGAGAGGGAAGGAGAACAGAAAGAGAGAAGCACTGACTCACCACTCATAAAGCTTCCCACTGCAAGTGGGGACTGGGGCCTTGAACCTGAGTCCTTGTTCATTGGTAACATGCGTGCCTTACTGAATGGGCCACCATCCAACCCCTACTCATATATTTTAGCAGAACTGGAGCCTCATACAGGTGCAGTTTCACTGATTTGGGCCCACTTTTTCATTCAGATAGAGAGACAGAGAGAGGAAGAGACATTGTAGCACTGGAGTTTCCTCTGATGCCAAATAGCTCCCATGGGGTGGCTCCCCACCTGCAAGGAAGTCATTTCACAGGCACCCATGTCCATCTTTCTCTCCCCTCTCTGTCTTCCCCTCCTTTTTCCATTTCTCTCTGTCCTATCCAGCAATAATGACATCAATAACAACAATAGTAACTCCAAAAAAGGGCAACAAAAGGGAAAATAAATAAATATAAAAAAATTGGGGGGTCGGGTTAAGCACACGTGACACAAAGCACAAGGACCAGCATAAGGATCCCAGTTCAAGCCCCCATCTCCCCACCTTCAGGGGAGTCACTTCACAAGCAGTGAAGCAGGTCTACAGGTGTCTTTCTCTCCCCGTCTTCCCCTCCTCTCTCCATTTCTCTCTGTCCTATCCAACAACAAGGACATCAATAACAACAACAATAATAACTGCAACAATAAAACAACAAGGGCAACAAAAGGGAATAAATAAATATTAAAAGAAAAAAAATTTTTAAGAAAGAGACCTGCATATCTATTTCACTGCTCTTGAAGCTTCCCCCCTACAGTGGAGGGGGGGTTGAACTCAGGTCTTTGAGCTTAGTAATGTGTGTGTTCAGCCAGATGTGCCACCACCCAGCCCCCTCAGGGAAGTTCATTTTATTTTATTTTATTTTATTTTATTTTATTTATTTACTAATGAGAAAGATAGGAGGAGAGAGAGAAAGAACCAGATAACACTCTGGTACATGTGCTGCTGGGGATTGAACTTGGGACCTCATACTTGAGAATCCAATGTTTTATCCATTGCGCCACCTCCCAGACCACAGGGAAGTTCTTATGAATGTGGAAGAAGCCCATTGAAGAAGTCTGTCTTCACTCCTGCTATATACACACGTGTGTGCCTGTCCAACAATATTCCCTCCTGCACACAGATCAGTTGAGCCAACTCTGTTTAGTTGACTTCCAGGGGTGTTGGTTTGGTTTGGCTTATTATTGATGTCTTCCTAAACTGCTTGTTTTGCACTCAGAAGCAATGCTAATATGTATACTTAATATGTGTAGTGAGAAAAAAATATATAAAAAAATTAAAAAGTAAGAATAAAAAAATATGTGTAGTGAGGGCGGGAGAGACAGCATAATGGTTATGCAAACAGACTCTCATGCCTGAGGCTCCTAAGTCCCAGGTTCAATCCCCCACACCACCATAAGCCAGAGCTGAGCAGTGCTCTGGTGTTTCTGTGTGTGTGTGTGTGTGTGTGTGTGTGTGTGTGTGTGTGTGTGTGTGTGTCTGTATCTCTCTCAAAAATAAAATTAATTTTAAAAAAGTTAAAAAAAATATGTGTGTGTCTCTGTATCTCTCTCAAAAATAAAGTTAATTTAAAAAAAAGTAAAAAAAAAATGTGTGTGTGTGTCTCTGTATCTCTCTCAAAAATAAAGTTAATTAGAAAAAAAGTAAAAAAAAGTGTGTGTGTGTGTGTGTGTGTGTGTGTGTGTGTGTCTGTATCTCTCTCAAAAATAAAGTTAATTTAAAAAAGTAAAAAAAAAAAGTGTGTGTGTGTGTGTGTGTGTGTGGTGGTTAGGACTTCAGCTTTACCTCTGCCCTCAAACAGACTCAGAGACAAGGATTCCCCTCCAAGTTGTTTATTTGATAGGTGATTCCAGGAAATATTAGGGAAGGAGACAAGGAAGGGAAAGAAATTGACAAAAGGGCACATTCAGTGGTGTAAGTAACACTGTGGGCAGATCCTGCTGGGGAATACTGAGGAGCACTGGGGGCCACAGCCGGCAGGGAGCTGGGGTGTTTAACCACCAACTCCTGGGGATCACTGGTTGGGAAATGCTCCCAGGCACTTCTGATTTAAGCCTGCCCTGGTGGCCAGAGCCAAGTCCAGGTGCTGGCAGTGAGCAGGTCTGGAATTGGGACTAGAGAGAAATGAGGGAGGTACCTAGGTTGCCAAATTTAAGGTGGCACTCACTCCCAGGGTTGTGTAAGCTCAAAGCAGGAGGTCTGACCCATCCGATTGCCAGCAAGCACAGAGAGGTAATTGCTGAAAGGCTGGAGGGCAGGGGCTTAGCTGCTGTGTCTGCCACAGGCCCGCGCCAGGCTTCCTGGGTTTGAATCCTAGTTTGGCCATTCAAACTGAGTTAGGATTAAATCCTAACTCAGTCAAAACTTCCATGTGACTCAACTACCACATCTGTAAACGAGTAATTATAGCACTCACTTTGTATTTGTGAAAATTACACAGGATGATTCACATAAAATTCTTAAGCAGAACTGGGCATAAAATAAGTCCCTTGTGTTAATTCTGATGACTTTGCTGGAAATGACACAGCACACTTATCCTGATGTAGTTTTTCAAGAATCAAGGCAGCAAAACTACCTAAAAGTTAAGATTCAGTCAGGCCAATGAGGCTTCACATCCCCAGTGTGTTATTTACCACATGGCCTTGGCCAAGTTACTTAACTTTTCTGGGCTTCAGATCCCTGGTGTTTAAAGTGATTATTATAGGTGGCACACCTGGTAGAGTGTACATACCACAGGTTCAAGGTTCTTCCTGGTCTTCATCTGCAGGGATAAACTTCAGGAACAGTGGAACAGTACTGCAGCGCTCTCTCTCGCTCTCTCTCTTTCTCTCTCTCTCATCCCCACCCCCCAGAATTCCCAGGATTATCACTGGGGCTCCATGTCAGCACTACAAGTCCACTGCTCCCGGTGGCCAGTTTTCCTCTTTTATTTTTCAACAGGATAGGACAGAGAGATTGAAATAGGAGGGGAAGACTTAGAGGGGGAGAGAAACATAGACACCTGCAGACCTGCTTCACTGCCTGTGAAGTGACACCCCTGCAGGTGGAGAGCCGGGGCTTGAACCGGGATCCTTGAACGGGTCCTTGTGCTTCATACTATGTGTGCTTAACCTGGTGTGCTATTGCCCAGCCTCCTCTTTCTCTCATACTGTCTATCTCCACCTTCCCTCTCAATTTCTCTGTCTCTATCCAAAATAAAGAAATTTTTAAAAATTAATATTTATTTATTTATTCCCCTTTTTTTGCCCTTGTTTTATTGTTGTATTTATTATTGTTGTTACTGATGTTGTTGTCATTGGATAGGACACAGAGAAATGGAGAGAGGAGGAGAAGACAGAGAGGGAGAGAGAAAGATAGACACCTGCAGACCTGCTTCACCGCCTGTGAAGCGACTCCCCTGCAGGTGGGGAGCCAGGGCCTCGAACTGGGATCCTTACGCTGGTCCTTGCACTTTGCACCACCTGCAATTAACCCGCTGTGCTACCACCCGACTACCAATAAAAAATCTTTTAGGGAGTTGGGCGGTAGCGCAGTGGGTTAAGCGCACGTGGTGTGAAGCACAAGGACCCGAGTAAGAATCCCAGTTTGAGCCCCCGGCTCCCCACCTGCAGGGGAGTCGCTTCACAGGCAGTGAAGCAGGTCTGCAGGTGTCTCTGTTTCTATTCCCCTCCTTATCTCCCCCTCCTCTTTCCATTTCTCTCTGTCCTATCTAACAACAACGATACCAATAACAACAACAATAATAACTACAACAATAAAAAAGAAGGCAACAAAAAGGAAAATAAGTAAATATTAAAACAAATTTTTAAAAAGCTCTTTAAATATATATATATTTATTTATATTTAAAAAATAATTATTTAGGGCCAACAAAATAGTTTGGACAGTGTGCTGTTTTACCATGTAAACAACTCAGATTTAAGTCCAGCCCCACAGCATTGATAGAAACTTCAGTACTGTGGTTTCTTTCTCTCTGTCTTTCTCTCTGCCTCTTTGCTCCTATCTTTCCATCTGGGAAAAAATTATTATTATTTAATCAGATGCATTACAATAACTGAAAAATAAGTAAAAATAAGATGGATGCAAGCTGCTTCTCTAAGCATGGTGCCTGACTGACAGTAAGCAAGAAATCAGAGCTGCAGCTGCGGCATGTTCCATTTTCCACACAAGCAGGAAGTTGTGACTAGATTGGAGCTGCCAGAAAGCTGCAATTCAATTTGCCAATATTTACCGCACAGCTGCAAGCTGCAAGATGGCAGGGTGGGGGCGGTAAGAGTCATTTAAAAGAAGTGCCATCACTGCCTTGGCCTTTTTGGAGGGCTGACATTCCTTTCTCTTTTAATAGGGTCATACGTTCAGACCCTCTGTTTTGTTTCTTTCTAGAGTGGAAAGAGCAAACTTTACAGCAGCATTGAAATCATAAACATATTCAAATGAAGGCAGAGAGGCAAGCTAGAAAAACTTGACCCTTAATGGCTTTCTGGCTCTTCCACTCAAGCCCTGAGCTACCAGTTCATGAATTTGTTGTTTATTTGTTACTATGTTTTTTCTATTATGTGATAGGACAGAAAGAAATTGAGAGGAGAGAAAGAGAGACACTTGCAGCACTGCTTCACTACTTGGAAAGCTTCCCCCCTTCCTCTGCCATAGGTAGTGACCAGGGCTTTGAACCCAGATCCTTGCACATGGTAACATATGTGCTTAACCAAGGGCAAAGCCATCAGACCTCCTTACATTTGTTCTGATGTGAAAGAAAAATGAAGCAGAGCAGACCAAGTTTCTCTTCTCTGCAACCTAAGTGAGCTCTTTGGTATACATCCTCATTTATAGTTTTAGTCTGTTTTTTAGTTGTCCTGCTCTGGGCTCAGCATAACAAAGAGTTGTGTTTTTTGGGGATTGCCAAATGAAGTCTCCATGTCTTGCTACCTGTGGTGGTTGTCCTGTCCCTGCTCTGGACTCTAGTCCTCCTATTGTCATGGTCACCTGTCAAAGGTGCCAAACCCCTTTTCTGCTCTAACCAGGTACCCCACCTCAACCCCTTCTCTGCAGACAAGCAGAGAGAACATCCATAAATAATGGGTTGATCATGCCTCAGGGCAGAGGGTGAAAAGAGGCTGGAGCCGCCCTAGGCTGGTATTGGGCTACTTCCCTGCCCACCTCAGCCCTGACCTTACTAGGTCAAGTGCTCCTCACAGGACACCTGCCCATATTCCTGCCAAGCCCCTTAATTAAGCAACTGGGTTTTTATGTCCTGACTGATGTATTTTTTTTTCCTGGCAGGAAACAAGAGGCCAGAACTGCCGAACAACTTTTAAAAATAATTTTCTGACTCAGCCAAGGATAGCTGGGTTAGAACTTAGCAGAAAGGAGGTCAATCGCCCCCTCTAAATTCAGCCATCTTGTACTGATCATCTGTTCTCTCTCTCCACTTCCCCTTGCCCACCACACTTCTCACCCTTCCTCAAGTATTAAGACCTGAATTTCATCAGGATGCGTCCTACCCTCCATGACTCATTTAGAGAAGAGTAATTCCAGTTCCGGTGACCACATGGACATGGGACTCGGGCCTGACCCATCAGAGTCTCCACACCTCTGGCTGCAGTGATTGCTCTCTTGGTTTAGACCACAGAAGAGACAGGCCCAGGACTTTTGTCCCATCAGATAGGGTAAAGCTGGCTGCCTTCTCTGCAGGGCTTGGTGTGTGAGGTGTGAAGGTGGGGGCTGTTGGCAGCCATCTTTCCACCCTTGGCATCTGCTTGAGGGGTGGAATCAGTGCAAAGGGAAGCTGAGCTGACCCACAGGAGGACAGAATCAGAGGGAACTCAACCCTGTTATTGTCTTTTGGTCCCCTGGATCCAGTCACACCTGTAGGTGTTATTTTATTATACACACACTTTTTAAAAAAATATTTATTTATTCCCTTTTGTTGCCCTTGTTGTTTTATTGCTATAGTTATTACTGTTGTTGTTATTGATGTCATCATTGTTGGATAGGACAGAGAGAAATGGAGAGAGGAGGGGAAGACAGAGGGGGAGAGAAAGACGCCTGCAGACCTGCTTCACTGCCTGTGAAGGGATTCCCCTGCAGGTGGGAAGCTGGAGGCGCTAACTGGGATTCTTACGTTGGTCCTTGCGCTTTGCGCCAAGTGCGCTTAACCTGCTGCCCTACCGCCTGACTCCCTATACACATACTTTTCATTCACAGAAGCAATTCACTTTTTCCAGGTGACCCACTGGGAGCTGTGTTTTCTGGTTCCTTCTAGTAAAACTCCTATTTCCTACCCCCTCTCCCCCTTTTGTATCATTATATAACACTATATATATAGTTTTCTATACCATTACTGATTTAACATTCTTAATCAACCTGCATTTCTTAAGCCTTTAAATTGTATTTAAAATCTACTTTAAAATTTTTTCATAGGGGGTCAGGCTGTAGCAGTGGGTTAGGCGAACATGGCGCAAAACTCGAGGACGCGTTAAGGATCCGGGTTCGAGCCCCCGGCTTCCCACCTACAGTGGGGGTCACTTCACAGGCAGTGAATCAGGTCTGCAGGTGTCTATCTGTCTCCCTCTCTGTCTTCCCCTCCTCTCTCCATTTCTCTCTGTCCTATCCAGCAACAACAACATCAATAACAACTAATAATAGCCACAACAATGATAAAAACAAGGGCAACAAAAAAGGAAAATAAATAAATAAGCAAAATATTTTTAAAAAATAATAAGTTGAAAATATTTTTTCATGAGTAGGAAACCACTGTCATCTGTCATAAATAGAAGATAACTGCAGCCATATATACTTTGAAAACAAAACAATTTCCGTCATGTCTACCAAGGAGGGCATTTTGACATTTCAAGATAGGACCCCAGGTGTAACTTCTCTCTATGGAAGAGAATTCCTGGGTTAGGACACAGTTTAAGACTTATTAGTAGAGGGCAATGGAGATAGTTCAATGATTATTCAAAAACACTGTCATGCCTGAGGCTCTGAAATCCCAGGTTCAATCCTGCACCACCACTAGTCAAAGCTGAGCTGTGCTCTGTGAAGGAAAGGGGGGGGGGAAGGAAATTTATTAGCAACAACTAAGATTTTCTCCTTAAAATGATCATTTCTGGGAGTCGGACGGTAGTTCAGCGGGTTAAGCGCAAGTGGAGCAAAGCGCACGGACCGGCGGAAGGAACCTGGTTGGAGCTCCCAGCTCCCCACCTATAGGGTAGTCGCTTCACAGGCAGTGAAGCAGGTCTTCAGGTGTCTGTCTTTCTCCCTCTCTGTCTTTCTCCTCCTCTCTCCATTTCTCTCTGTCCTATCCAACAATGATGACATCAATAACAACAATAACTACAATAACAATGAAAAACAAGGGCAACAAAAGGGAAAATAAATATTTTTTAAAAGTGATCATTGCTTCTAATTAAACTATTAAATTAAAAAATAAGTCACTATTCTGGGAATACTCCCAGAGGCATGGCCATAGAATAAAAAAATAAGTCACTGTTCTAAACAAGTAGCATCAGACTACGTCCAGGAAGCTGACACCTGCTTTTGTAAATAAAGTTGTATTGGCACACAGCCACACTCCCTATTCTCTGTACATGGTATAAAGTCAGAGGAGGGTAGTTGGAACAGAAACCGTCTGACCCACAGAATCAAAAATATTCACTTCCTAGCCCTTTGTAGAAAAGCTTACTGGGCTGTGGAGATAGCATAATAATTATGCAAAGAGCGTTCCATGCCTGAGGTAGCAAACATCTTAGGTTCAATCACCATAATCACCCCAGAACTCATTCTTAACCTGGGTCCCGCGGCAAAGAAGTGGCTCGCTTCATTCCTGTCCCACATCTTGGAATCTGAGTCTATGCCCAAAGTTTGGCGTCGTGCGAAGATCATAGCGGTTTTTAAACCAAAGAAAGACCCAACACTGGCCGCCAGCTATAGACCAATTTCTCTCCTCTCTGTGTGTTACAAACTCCTTGAGAGGCTGCTTTTGCCACGTATTTCTCATCTTACAGAGAAATTCCTATCACCCGCCCAGGCTGGTTTCCGCCCAGGAAGATCTACCTGCGAACAAGCCCTGGCCCTCTCAACTTACATAGAAAATGGATTCCAGAAGAATTTAAAGATGGGTGCTGTCTTTGTTGATCTCACAGCAGCCTATGACACGGTCTGGCACCGTGGTCTCCTAGTCAAGATCTCAAGATGCCTGCCTCCATGGGTGGCCAACACTATATCGTTTCTTCTCCAAAACAGAAGATTCCGGGTACATCTGGGTGACAAGTCTAGCAGATGGAGACTTGTCTCAAGTGGCCTCCCCCAGGGCTCTCTTCTGGCTCCTATGCTATTTAATATTTACATCAATGACCTCCCAGAAACTTCTTCAAGGAAGTTCATCTACGCCGATGACATCTGCTGTGCAACTCAGGCAACAAAGTTCGACATCCTCGAGGAAACACTCACAAAAGACATGTCTCTGATATCTGATTACTGTAAAAAATGGCGACTAATCCCTAGCACTGCAAAAACGGTATCATCTGTTTTCCATCTACACCATGCCTCGGCCTCGCATGAGCTTAATGTGCAGCTTGGCGATACGAGAATCCGGCATCAAGCCCAGCCAGTCTATCTTGGCGTTACTCTCGATCGCACTCTGTCATTTCACGAACATCTCATAAAAACTGCAGCAAAGGTGGGCGCGAGGAATAACATCATTGCAAGACTGGCCAGCTCCTCATGGGGCGCGAGCGCTTCCACACTACGATCATCAACTCTGGCATTATGCTATTCCACTGCAGAATACTGTGCCCCAGTATGGTTCCGTAGCCCCCATGTCCACTTGGTCGATTCCAAATTATATTCCTCCATGAGGATAATTTCTGGAACCATCCGTTCCACGCCAGTTCCATGGCTGCCAGTTCTTAGCAACATCACCCCGCCAGATATTCGTCTGGATGCGGCATCATCTAAGTTCATTTCCTACGTCTACGCTCGACCAGACCTGCCAATATACGCGGATATCTTCGCCCACCCTGTCCAACGCTTGACGTCTCGTCACCCAATCTGGTCCCCTATGCCTACACTGAACTTCTTTGTTCCAGTCTCTTGGAAACAGAGTTGGCAGTCAGCTGAGGTAAAGAACAAACACCTCATCACAGACCCCTGCAAGCGTCCACCCGGCTTTGACCTAGCACGTTATGATTGGGCCCTCCTCAATCGCTATCGAACAGGCCATGGCCGGTGCGCCGCTATGTTCCATCGCTGGGGAGCCAGAGACGACCCGAACTGCCCCTGCGGCTACAGACAGACTATGACCCACATAGTCAACGACTGCCACCTCTCCAGATTCAAAGGAGGTCTCGAAACTTTACATCAGGCTCAACCTGACGCTGTTGACTGGCTACGGAAGAAGGGCAAAAGCTAGAAGAAGAACCATAAGCAACACCATAAGCCATAGCTAAGCAGTGCTCTGGTTAAAATTTAAATAAATAAATAAACAAACAAATAGAAAATGCTTGATGGTCCCTACTCTAAATCACTCCACACCCAAATTCTTTCCTGCAGATTTTCACTACCTTAGGAAGAAAGCATCTCCTAGTGATAAAAAGCCTGCAGCAATCTGGGAAGCAAAAATGACCCAACAGGCTTTTGGGATGGGGACTCTTCCCCAGCTTTCAGAAGGCTGCAGACCTTCCTCAATGGGTTGGCGAGAGAGGGTGATGAGACCCTTGTTTCTCACTCCCACAAAGGGCTTCTTCCTGTAGGCTTTTTAGGAGGGGTGGAATTAATCATGATTTCATCCTTCCCACGTGTCTACATTTTCCAAATACTTAACATGTTGTATGAATTTGTTCACACTATCCTAACAAAGTGCCACAGACTGGGGGAGGGGGTGTGTGCTTACACAACAGAAAACAATTTTCTCAGTTTTGGAGGCTTAGTCCAAGATCTAGGAACCTGTTGATTTCTTTACTCTCTTCCTTTCTCTCTCTCTCCCTCTCTCTCTCTCTCTCTCTCTCTCTCTCATTTCTTTTGTTTTTTTAAATTTATATTTTAATGAGAGTGATACAGAAAGATACACAGAGAGACCAAAGCACTGCTCAGCTCTGGCTTATGGTGGTGCTGGGGACTGAACCTGGGATACCAGAGCCTCAAGCATGGAAGTCTTTTTGTATAACCATTACACTGTTTCCCTTGCCCTCCCCTATATTTCTTTTTCTTCCTTCTAACCAGCACTGCCTAGCTCTGGTATACGGTGATGTGGACTGAGCCTGGGATTCTTGGTGCCTCAGGTGTGAGAGTCTATTTGCACAACCACTATGCTGTCTTCCCAGCCCTGGTTGGTTTCTCTTGAGGTCACTCCCCGGCTTAGAGCTGGCTGTCTTCTCCTAGTCTCCCTCTACACATGTGTCTGCACTCACATGCCCTTTTCTAAGGACCCCAGTCATATTAGATTAAGGTCCACAATAATGATTCCATTTGACCTTAATTACTTCTTAAAAGATCTGATTTTCAAGCACAGCTATATTAAGTTACCAGGAATTGGAACTTCAACATAAAAAGGTGGGGTGGGTATAATTTAATCTATGACATATGTATTATTTGCACTGCTTAGAAATGGACAGTAGATTGCCAAGTAGCTTTAAAATGTAGACTAATAGCCATGACCAACATTTTAGCCTGACATTTTTATTGCATAAGAGATGTATGACCACTACTTGAAAAGCTCAGTGTAGGGGTAGGGCAGGAGAGATAGCATGATGATTATACAAGAAGATTTTCATGCCTGAGGGTCCAAAGTCCCAGATGCAATACCACCCTCACCCCACCGCCACCAAACACTGTAAGAGGGAGCAAGGAGGATATACACAAGAACTCCATTTCCATCCTACTCCCCACTGCTTACAGTCTCTCAAGTATCCTTCTAGCTATACACCATACTTAAACAAGGAGGCGGAAGGCCTCCAGACTTTTTTAACAGAGTATATTCTATATACCGGTCTGTAATTGTTTCTTTAGATAGATAAATAAATCATTGTACATTTTCAAACCATTATATATGGGGCAGGCAAAATAGCTCACTTGGATAGTGCTCTGCTTTGCCATGTATATGTCCCTCTGGGAGCATGGACCCAGGATCATTATGGGGTGCAGAAGGTGGAAGGTCTGGCTTCTGTAATTGCTTCCCTGCTGAACACGGGCATTGGCAGGTGGATCCATACTCCTAGCCTATTTCTGTCTTTCCCTAATGGGGCGGGGCTCTGGGGAGGTGTGGCTCCAGGTAGTCTGCCCAGGGAGGTCACGTTGCACCTTAAAGTAAAAGTGCACAGTAGTCTTCAGTGACTCAAAATAAATAAAATATATTTTAAAAAAACTAAGCTGTTGAAATAGGTCATTTGGATAATGCATTACTTTGCCTTTTTTTTTTTTTGGAATCATGCAAGCACTGAGTTTTACTGGTAACATTGATGACAAAGCTAAAAAGCAAAAAACATAACAACAACAACAAAAAAAAACCCCACTAAATGGAAAATCCTGTTTTTCTTTATTAATTCATCTCTTTTTTTTCAAATATTTATTTATTTTCCCTTTTGTTGCCCTTGTTTTTCATTGTTGTGTAGTTATTTTTTTCTCTGATTCTTTTCTATTGGGGAATTAATGTTTTACATTCAACAGTAAGTACAATAGTTTGTACATGCATAATATTCCACAGTTTCCCATATAACAATACAACCCCCACTAGGTCCTCTGAATCCTTCTTGGACCTGCATTCTCCCCACCCACGCACCCCGGAGTCTTTTACTTTGGTGCGATAAGCCAATTCCATTTCAGGTTCTACTTCTGTTTTCTTTTCTGATCTTGTTTTTCAACTTCTGCCTGAGAGTGAGATCATCCCATATTCATCCTTCTGTTTCTGACTTATTTCACTTAACATGACTTTTTCAAGGTCCATCCAAGATCAGCTAAAAACGGTGAAGTCACCATTTTTAATAGCTGAGTAGTATTTCATTGTGTATATATACCACAACTTGCTCAGACACTCATCTTTTGTTGGACAACTGGGTTGCTTCCAGGTTTTGGCTATTACAAATTGTGCTGCCAAGAACATATGTGTACACAGATCTTTTTGGATGGATATGTTGGGTTCCTTAGGATCTATCCCCAGGAGAGGAATTGCAGGATCATAGGGTAGGTCCATTTCTAGCCTTCTGAGAGTTCTCCAGACTGTTGTCCACAGAGGTTGGACCAATTGACATTCCCACCAGCAGTGTAGGAGGGTTCCTTTAACCCCACACCCTCTCCAGCATTTGCTGCTGTTACCTTTTCTGATGTATGACATTCTCACAGGAGTGAAGTGGTATCTCATTGTTGTCTTTATTTGCATTTCTCTGACAATCAGAGACTTGGAACATTTTTTCATGTGTATCTCGGCCTTTTGGATCTCTTCTGTGGTGAATATTCTGTCCATGTCCTCCCCCCATTTTTGGATGGGGTTATTTGTTGTCTTGTTGTTGAGTCTGGCAAGCTCTTTATATATGTTGGTTATTAACCTCTTGTCTGATGTATGGCATATAAAGATCTTCTCCCATTCTGTGAGGGGTCTCTTGGTTTGGGTAGTGGTTTCTTTTGCTGTGAAGAAGCTTTTTAATTTGATGTAGTCCCATAGGTTTATACTTGCCTTAGTCTTCTTTGTAATTGGATTCGTTTCATTAAAGATGACTTTGAAATTTATACGGAAAAGAGTTCTGCCAATATTTTCTTCTAAGTGTCTGATAGTTTGTGGTCTAACATCTAAGTCCTTGATCCACTTGGAATTTACTTTTGTATTTGGTGAAATACAAAATACAGTTTAATTCTTCTGCATGTTTCAATCCATTGTTTCCAACACCATTTGTTGAAGAGATTCTGGTTTCCCCAATAGTCTGAGCCCCTTTGTCAAAGATTAGATGTCCATAGTTGTGGGGGATTGCCATGTGTTTTGACCCAGGTTCGATCCTGGGCCTCATTGTGGTAAAAGAAGTTCTGTGCTGTGATCTCTTTCACTGTTTGCCTCTCTGTCATTATCTAAAAAACAAAACAAACGGGGGCTGGGCAGCGGGTTAAGAGCACATGGTGCAAAGCTCAAGGACCAGGGTAAGGATCCTGGTAGAGCCTCCAGTTCCCCACCTGCTGTGGGGGGGGGGGGTCGCTTCGCAAGCAGTGAAGCAGGTCTGCAGCTGTCTTTCTTTCCTTTCTGGCTTCCCCTCCTCTCTCGATTTCTCTCTGTCCTATCCAACAATAACAACAGCAATAACAACAATAATAATAACAACTACAACAAGGGCAACAAAATGGGAAAAATGGCCTCCAAGAGCAGTGCATTCATAGTGCAGGCACCAAGCCCCAGCAATAACCCTGGAGGCAAAATAAATAAATAAATAAATAAATAATAAAACCCAACTTACAAACTTGAAGTGAAATCTCAGCTATCATGTCATTTTATCCATATATCTTTCAGTTACCTTTATTTGCATTTTTATATTTTTGGAGGGTAGGGATGGAGCCAGCACCTCCATATCTGTGAGGAATGAAGTCTAGCACTGAACTGCACCCCCAACTTGTTTTTACTTTTAAACAGAAAGAGAAACCAGGGTAGAAATGAAGATGATGCTCTGGGGAAGAAGATGATTGGTCTTTGAATTTTTATTTGCTTTGATGATGTTGTAATGCTGATTTGGGACTGTGGAAATTGAAATCCTGCCAGGGAAGTAAGCATGGTTTTCTCTCCTCTCTCTCTCCTCTCTCTCTCTCTCTCATTTTTTTAAATTTTTTTAAAGATTTTATTTATTTATTTATGAGAAAGATAGGGGAGAGAGAGAAAGAACCAGACATCACTCTTGTACATGTGCTGCCAGGGATTGAACTCAGGACCTCATGCTTGAGAGTCTAGTGCCTTAGCCACTGCGCCACCTCCTGGACCACCTCTCTCATTTTTTAAAAAAATTTTTAATTTAATTTTATATTTATTTATTTATTTATTCCCTTTTGTTGCCCTTGTTGTTTTATTGTTGTAGTTATTGATGTCGTAGTTGTTGGATAGGACAGAGAGAAATGGAGAGAAGAGGGGAAGACAGAGAGGGGGAGAGAAAGATAGACACCTGCAGACCTGCTTCACCGCCTGTGAAGCGACTCCCCTGCAGGTGGGGAGCCAGGGCTCGAACCGGGATCCTTATGCCAGTCCTTGTGCTTTGTGCCACCTGCACTTAAACCGCTGAGTTACAGCCCGACTCCCCTCTCTCATTTTTTAATGACATTTTATTTATTTATTTTATTTTAATGAGAGATACAGAGAGAAAGATCAGAGCACTGCTCAGCTCTGGCTTATGATGGTGCTGGGGGATTGAACCTGAGACATTAGAGCCTCAGGCCTGAAAGTCCTTTGCAGAACCATCATGCTATCTCCCCAGACCTTTTTATTTCCCCTCTCTCCTTTCCTTTCCTTTCCTTTCCTTTCCTTTCCTTTCCTTTCTCTTCTTCTTTTCCTTTCTCTCCCCCCACCGAGAGAGAGAAAGAGAGAGAGAGAGAGAACAAGAACAGAGCTTCTTCCAGTGCAGAGCCTGGAGGAGAATGGAGGTTTGTAGCAAATCCCAAGAGTTAGAGGGGCTGCCCTGGCAGCTCAAAATTGACCCAGTGAGACTTTTTACAGCATGAAAGAGGTGAACATAGGTAAAGAAACAAGATGAACAAAAAATAAGAAGAAGAAAGAAAGAAAGTAGCATACACTAGAAAGAAGAGCTTCATTTTTTTCTTGGAGAGCAGCCTTCACAGAGCACGGCTATTTGTAGTCAGGAACTGGGATTTTATTCCAAGTGTGACAGGAAGTAGCTGGAGGCTTGGGAGCATCAAGTGACAAGATCCTATTTCTAATTCTGAGAGTCCTTTCTGCCTGCTGGCAGGAGAAGGGAGGGTAGGGAGGCTAGAAGAGAAGCAGCTCACTTTGGCTCCAGGCCTGAGATAATGGTGGTTTGGGCTTTGGAGTTTGGGTGGGTTTGACTTTGTTGTGTATTCTGACTATCTGTGCCTGTGTAACAGTAATAAAACAATCAAGCAAACAAAAATAAAACCCAAGCCTTGGTGGCTTACCCCAACTACCATTATCTCTATAGCTCACTCATGACTTCTGACTTGGGCAGGGATTTAAGGCTTGGTGATTCTTGGCATCATTGGGGGTGAGGATACTAGAAGGTTTGCTCAGGGACTGGAATCATATGAAAATTCACACATGTTGACCTAGGAGGTGGTGCAGTGAATAAAGCACTGGATTCTCAACTATGAGGTCTAGACTTCAATTCCTGGCATTTCATATGTGAGGGTGCTGCTGTGGTTATCTTTCTCCTTGCTCTCTTATTAAGAAATTGTTTAAGAGAGAAAAGAGAGGGAGTCGGGCGGTAGCGCAGCAGGTTAAGTGCATGTGGTGCAAAGCGGAAGGACCAGCATAAGGATCCTGGTTCGAGCCCCCGCCCCCCCCCCCCACCTGCAGGGGAGTCGCTTCACAGGCGGTAAAGCAGGTCTGCAGGTGTCTTTCACTCCCCATCTCTGTCTTCCTCTCCCCTCTTCATTTCTCTCTGTCCTATCCAACACTGACAACAACAAGAGCAACAAAAGGGAATAAATAAATATTTTTTAAATCTAAAAAAAAAGAAAAGAAAAGAAAAAGAGGGAAAGGAGAGGGAAAAAGAGGAGGGGAGGGGAGGGGACGGGAGGACCATGCATAGTGGTCCAGGGGGGGTCACACAGTGGCTAGAGCAATGTATAAAGTCCCAAGTTCCATCCCCAGAGCCACATATGCCAGTGTGATCAGATGCTCTGATTCACTCTCTGTTTCTCTCCTCTCAAAAATAAATAAACTTACAAAAAGAAAAGGCAAACTCGTGAAGGGGGAGGCGGCTGACACTGCCTGCTACTTGGAGCCTCACCTGGGGCTGTGGTCAGCAATCCTGCACAGGCCCTAAGAATGTGACCTAGGTTTCTTCCCAGCACTTCCCAGCACAAGAGTGGGAGGCCCAAGAGAAAAGGAGAAGTGGAGAGCTCTAGAGCCTCACCCTGACTTCACTGAGATACTGACAGGGAGTACTCGTGAATTTAAGGTGTACCGTGTGACTATCAGATACATGCAGGTACTGACCTCTCCATTCTTGCATACAGTTGTGATTTTGTAATATGATCTACTGTCTTCACCAATTTCAAATATGTCACATGGCATTTAAAAATATTACTACTATTATTATGCATTTATTTTTGTAGCTAGAGACAGAGAAAGAGGAAGAGTGAAGGCGACCACAACACTGAAGCTTCCTTCAGTGTAGTCACAGCCGGGCTCAAACCTAGGCCGTGTGCAGACCCAGGCAGCACACTATCCAAATGAGCTATTTCACTGGCCCTTAAATTTTATTTTGTTTTTGCAGAAAACTGAGAAATGTTACACATGTATCAACTACTATATTTACTGTCAACTATAAAACATTAATTTTCCCAATAAAAAATAAAAAGAAGGGGGCTGGGTGGTGGCACACCTGGTTGAGCACACATGATACAATGCATGAGGACCCAGGTTCGAGTCCCCAGTCCCCACCTGTAGAAGGAAAGCTTCACGAGTGGTGAAGCAGTGCTGCAGGTATCACTCTCTCTCTCTTTCTCTCTATCCCCCCTTCCCTCTCGATTTCTGGCTGTTTCTATCCAATAAATAAATAAATAAAGACAATTAAAAAAACATTTAAAAAAAATAAAAAGAAGAAAAGTTATTTGTTTGTATTTATTTACCTTTACCTGAGCACTGCTCAGCTCTAGCTTATGGTAGTGCTGGGGACTGAACCTAGGTCCTCTCTTCTCTTGGCCTACTGGTAGTGCCATGTCTCCCATCTATTGTCGCCGCTCATTAGAGTCCCAAGTGCTATTTCTCTTAGAGCTGGGAGTTTGTATTCTTTAATAATATCTCTCCACACCCAATCCCAGCCATAGCCCCAGGAAACAGCCATCTGACCCTCTGTTTCTGTAGAGGTTAAAGAAAAGCCCCGAATATTGAAAACAGCCGTTAACCTGAAACCAACTGTTCCTTGTTCTGCTTAAATATTTCCACCTGTACCCACCCTGTGATAACTATAAAAAGGTGGGATAAGAAATGATCGGGGTCGCAGACACTCCCCCCTCCCCTTGCGTAGAAGGGTGTCGGCGGCCCAAGCTTAAGCTTGCTAATAAAGGCTCTTGCTATTGCATGTGATTCTGGTCATCTTTGCGTGAGATTGAGACTCGAACTTCTGGGCATAACAGTTTCTATTACTTGAGCTTTAGATTGGGCACATAAGCGAAAACATATGGTCTCGGATTTAATTTCAGGCCAGGAGAAAGTAGACTGGTGTATCTGGATCCCTGACCTTGGAAGCCACAGAGGATCATTTCCACTAACCACAGGGCCAACCAGACCCAAGAGCAGGAAGTCTAGACACCATCTCTTGACAGGGAAGAAGTGAAGTTCTAGAAGAGCAAGTGGGGCCAGAAATGTCATGACCAGTTTTAGAAAGCACAATCCACCCATTTTGTGTTTCAGGAGGTGACCATGGATAGCAACCCACATACTTCACCCAATATTTTGAAGAAACTGTACAGCCAGGCTGGGTGGGGGTTACGATGTGGGCAGGTGGGAAGCACTTATTCCAGAAGATGTCACTCACTGTGTGGCTCAGATCCTCCATAATCGAGCAGGAGAGCAGATGTTCCAGGCCGCACCAGCTCAAGATCCACATGGAGACTTACTCAGCTGAGCCAGCAACCTCTTGACTGCCATCGATATTTCCTGGGAGAAAAGGCTTGTCCAGTGGGAGTCGGGCGGTGGCGCAGTGGGTTAAGCGCATGTGGCGCAAAGCGCAGGAACCGGCGTAAGGATCCAGGTTCGAGCCCCCGGCTCCCCACCTGCAGGGGAGTCGCTTCACAGGCGGTGAAGCAGGTCTGCGGGTGTCTATCTTTCTCTCCCCCTCTCTGTCTTCCCCTCCTCTCTCCATTTCTCTCTGTCCTATCCAACAACGAATTGCGTCAACAAGGGCAATAATAATAACCACAACGAAGCTACAACAAGGGCAACAAAAGGGGGGAAAAAAAAAAAAGGCCTCCAGGAGCAGTGGATTCATGGTGCAGGCACTGAGCCCAGCAATAACCCTGGAGGAGGAAAAGAAAAAAAAAAAAAATCTTGCCAAAGAGAAAAGGCTTGTCCAGTGCAGAAGCCAAGATGGTCTCTGGGGACCACTGGCTTCTCTGCTCAGTGGCTCATCATCAAACTTCTGCTGTGGGCAGCAGTCACTGGTTTTCCAGAATGTTGGCAAGGATTGACTTGGAGGTTTGACACCAGAGCAATTGCCAGAAAAATGTGGACAGGAGGGTCAGAGCAGGGGATGCCCCAGAGTATGTATGTACTTGTTTGCTATGATTCCCTTTTCTTCTCTTTCCTTTTTTTCTTCTTTTCCTTTCTCCCTTTCATTTATTTATTTATCTATTTATTTACTTTATCACAGCACTGCTCAACTCTGGTTTATGGTGATATGGGGGATTGAACCTGGGACTTTGCAGCCTCAGGCATGAGAGTCTCTTTGCATAACCATTATGCCATCTACTCCAACCTGAAATCTATTTTTAATATCATTTTAACCATAAAAAATGCTAGATAGTTTCCAAACTGGGAAACATCCCAAACACTAGCCAACAGGTAGATAGATAAACATTCTTATCCACCCAGACTATGAATATGACTCAGAAATATAACAGAATGGATTATTGATACCCTCAGCATATTTGAATCTTCAAAACATTAGGCTGTAAAAGAAAGTGGATATAGAAAGAGCCCCCTCTGTAGCCCAGTTATCTAAAACTCTAGAAAAAGAACACTCTTAATCTCTAATGGATGGAAGCAAATCAGTAGTTGCCTGGGGCTTTGGAGTGTGGGGGTAGAGAGACTGATTATAAAAAGCCATGAGAAGAAGCATAGGTGGCGCAAAGCACAAGGATTGGTGTGAGGACCCCAGTTTGAGCCCCCGGCTCCCCACCTGCAGAGGGGTCGCTTCACAAGTGGTAAAGCAGATCTGCAGGTGTCTATCTTTCTCTCCCCCTCTCTGTCTTCCCCTCTTCTCTCCATTTCTCTCTATCATATCCAACAACAACGACATCAATAACAACAATAATAACTACAACAATAAAACAACAAGGGCAACAAAAAGCAACTGAATAAATAATTTTTTTAAAAAGCCATGAAGGAAAACTGTTGGGGTGATGAAAATGCTCTCTATTTTATTGGGATGGCAGCTACATAGAGGTATTTGTTAATCAAAAAATCATTGAACTGTACACTTAAAATTTTACTGGGCATAAAATGTGTGCATTTATGCACAGTAACTGGAGCACATTAGCATATATAAGTTGTACCTTGATAAAGTTCATTAAAAAAAAAAACAGTAATAGAACAAATTCCCACATGGTTACATCTTCCAATTTAGGCAACAAAACATTAGAAAGAAAATTACACCCCTGGTGTATCCCTCCCCAATCTCTTCCTTTCCTCCTAAACATGTTTCATAAATGTGCTGTTATTCATTTACCACATGGAAGCATTTTCATGAATATGATGGCTGTTTATTCTGGGTCTTTATATTTTAACTACACGGTGTATACTCCTGAGCCAGTGTTTTTCAAGTTGCTGGTTGTGACCTTTTAGTAGATTGTAAAATCGATTTAGAAGGTCATGACCAGCATTTACAAAATGAGGATAGGATTTAAATATATATATATATATATATATATATATATATATATATATATATATATATATATATCATAGTGTATCCCATGTGGTAAGTATTGGCTTGTGAAATTTTTGTTCAAGTTTTTATCTATTTATTTGAACATATATGTGGTATGTGTGTATTGTTTTGTCATTTTAAACTTTCGCATAGATAACACCATACTGTCCTAATCCTTCCTCAGCTGGTTTTGTTCACTTGACATCAGTTCCAGATGTATTCACATTGATATGTGAGGCTTGGTTCCATTCACTTCCATCAGTGCATAAGCAGGCCACGAGTTATTATTCCATCCTTCCGTTATTGCCAACTGTAACCTTGGAAAAAATAGCTCTCTGTCACTATCACCACCATTTTGTCTTAGGAAAGAGATTTCAGTGTAAATAATAGCAGAAAAAAAAGTCCCCCCTCAGAATCAAAGACAGTCTTTTAAAATGAATAGATCTGGGACTCTGGCAGTAGCACAGCGGGTTAAGCGCACATGGCACAAAGCACAAGAACCGGCATAAGGATCCCGGTTCAAGCCCCCAGCTCCCCACCTGCAGGGGAGTTTGCTTCACAAGAGGTGAAGCATGTCTGTAGGTGTCTATCTTTCTCTCCCCCTCTCTCTTCCCCTCCTCTCTCCATTTCTCTCTGTCCTATCCACAACAACGACATCAATAACTACAACAATAAAACAAGGGCAACAAAAGAAAATAAATTTTAAAAAATGAATAGATGTAGCATTATAAAAAATGTATTCCACTGACTCCCAAGGGCTAAATATTTTGTTGTTGGTTTTCCTTATCGATTATTGGTTTTCTTAGACTTGTAAACTGGTGAAAACATAACAAACTACACAATTATCTTAGGCAAGATATCTGGAGGAGGGGAGTTAGTAGAATAGACAATGAGGTCAAAGGGAATTTCAGCTGTAATACTTCATTCCTTCCGCTACCTAAAAAAAAAAAAAAAAGTGAAATATGGCGAAATGTTACCATTTGTTAACTCTGAAGTGCAAATAAAGTCATTCCAGCTTTGCCATAGCTTTTGTTTTTAAAGATTTACATACATTTATTTACTTATTATTATTTAATTTATTTATTAACCAGAGCACTGCTGACTCCTAGTTTATGGTGGTGCTGGGGATTAAACCTGGGACCTTTGGAGCCTCAGGCAAGAAAGCTTTTTGCATAACCATTGTGCTATCTCCCCAGCCCTTATTTTATGTATTTACTAATGAGAGAGAACAACCCAGAGCATCACTCTGGCACATGTGATGCCAAGGATGGAACTCAGGATCTCATGCTTGAGAGTCCAACGCCTTATCCTCAGCACCACTTCCTGGGATGCTGCTCTAACCTTTAATTTGCTTATGTAAATACTTTTTTTTTTAATCACCAACCTACAATTTGCTCTCTAAGTTCTAAGTCATTCATTTTCAGCTTTAAATAGTTTATTAAGAATAGCTTCAGGGGAGTCGGGTGGTAGCACAGCGGGTTAAGCACACGTGGCACAAGGCGCAAGAACTGGCATAAGAATCCCGCTTGGAGCTCCCAGCTCCCCACCTGCAGGGAAGTCGCTTCACAGGTGGTGAAGCAGGTCTGCAGGTGTCTGTCTTTCTCTCCCCCTCTCTGTCTTCCTTCTCCTCTCTCCATTTCTCTCTATCCTATCCAACAACAATGACATCAATAACTACAACAATAAAACAACAAGGACAACAAAAGGGAATAATAATAATAAAAAGAATAGCTTCGGGAGTCAGGCAGTAGTGCAGAGGGTTAAGCGCAGGTGGCACAAAGCACAAGGATCGCATGAGGACCTCGTTTTGAGCCCCCGGCTGCACACCTGCAGAGGACTCACTTCACAAGCAGGTCTCAAGTGTCTATCTTTCCCTCCCCTTCTCTGTCTTCCCCTCCTTTCTCCATTTCTCTCTGTCCTATCCAACAATGATGACATCAATAACAACAGTAACTACAACAATAAAACAAGGGCAACAAAAGGGAATAAATATTTAAAAAAATTTTTTTAAAGAGTAGCTTCAATGAAAGAATACATTTTTGTTATTAAAACCAAATAAATAATGTGTGGTCCGGGAGGTGTCGCAGTGGATAAAGTGCTTGAATCTCAAGCATGAGGTCCTAAGTTCAAGCCCTGGGAGCACATGTACCAGAGTGATGTCTGGTTCTTTATTTCTCTCCTCCTCTCCTTCTCATCAATCAAGAAATAAAAAATATTTAATAAATAAATAAATAATTTTTTCAAAGATGGGGAGACTGTAGCACAAGTGGTAGCACAACAGGTTAAGTGCACCTGGTGCAAAGCGCAAGGACCAGCATAAGGATCCAGGTTTGAGTCCCAGGCTCCCCACCTGCAGGGGGGTCGCTGCATAAGCAGTAAAGCAGGTCTGCAGGTGTCTATCTCTCCTCTCTGTCTTTCCCTCCTCTCTCAATTTCTCTCTGTCCTAACAATGACAACAACAACAATAAACAACAAGGGCAACAAAAGGAAAAGAAAGATGGGGAGACAGTATAATAGTTATGCAAAAGACCCTTAACCAGAGCTGAGCAGTGCTCTGGTGTCTCTTCTTCACTCTGTATTTTTCTCTGCCTTCAAGGTCCCAGGTTCAGTCGCCTGTACCACCATAAACCACAGCTGATCAGTGCTCTGGAAAAATAATAAAATAAATATTTTTTTTGTTTTCATCACCAACAAGAGTCAGACAGTTCAGAGCAGGGGAGACAACATAGTGATTATGCAAAAGACTTTCATGCCTGAGGCTCCTAGTTCCCAGGTTCAATCCCCAGTACCACCATAAGCCAGAGCAGTATTCTGGTGTCTCTCCCTCTCCCTCTCCCTCTCTCTCTCCCTCTCTCTCTAATTACAATAAAACTTATTTTAAAAAAGAGATAATTTCTTTTCTCAAATTTTTTTTATTTATAAAATGGAGATATGACAAGACCATAGGATAAGAAGGGTACAGTGCCACACAATTCCCACCACCAGAACTCCGTATCCCATCCCTTCCCTTTTAAGCTTTCCTATTCTTTATTCCTCTGGAAGTATGGATTATTATGGGGTGCAGAAGGTGGAAGGTCTGACTTCTTCTGTAATTGCTTCCCCGCTGAACATGGGCATTGGCAGGTCAGTCCATATTCCCAGCATGAAGAGACAATTTCTTATACAGGAAATACATGGAAAGACAATTTGGTCTTTGACATTTAAAATCCAGAATTATCTTATTTTGAGTGTTGTCACAATGTTTACTTTGTAATCTTGGGAAGTCATTTAACTTTCCTGAGTCTGATTTGATAAAATAGAAAAATATTTTAATGGGGGGAGGAAGGTGGCAAAGGACTATGAAAATTGAAGTATCCATCCAAGAAGGTTAGATAAACAGGACAAGGAGATACACAGAAGCACACACAGCATGTGAGAGGGCTGGCTGCTCCACAGCTACTGTGATAGCATAATGCAAAGAGACTTCCAGGGGCCCAGTGGTGACGCACCTGGTTAAGTGCATATATTACAGTGCACAAGGACCTAGGTTCAAGCCCCCAGTCCCCACCTGCAGAGGAGAAGCTTTGCAAGTGGTGAAGCAATGCTGCTGGTGTTTCTCTGTCTCTCTCCCTTTCTATCTCCCCCTTCCTCTCAATTTCTGGCTGTTTCTATCCAATAAATGAAAGATAATATTTTTTTAAAAAAAGAGACTTTCAGAATGGTTATGCAAAGAGGCTCCCAAGTCCCAGGTTCAATCCCCCGTACCACCATAAGCCAGACCCAAGCAGTGCTGGTTAATAACAAAAAAAAACAAAAAAGAGAGAGAGAGAGAAAGAAAGAAAGAGAAAGAGAAAGGAAGAGAGAGAGAAAGATAGAGGGGACTGGGCAGTAGGGCAGCGGGTTAAGCACACATGGTGCAAAGCACAAGGACTGACGTAAGGATCCTGGTTCGAGCCCCCAGATCCCCACCTGCAAGGGAGTCACTTCACAGCCAGTGAAGCAGGTCTGCAGGTGTCTATCTTTCTCTCCCCGTCTCTGTCTTCCCCTCCTCTCTCCATTCCTCTCTATCCTATCCAACAACAACAACAACAACGATAAACAAGGGCAACAAAAGGGAAAAAATAGCCAGCAGGAGCAGTAGATTCATAGTGCAGGCACCAAGCCCCAGTGATAGCCCTGAAGGCAAAAAAAGAAAAGAAAAAAAGAAAGGAAAAGAAAATATAAGAAAAAATGGCAAAACAAAATTTGAAAGATGAGTAGATACAATATAGCTATACAAAGCAATGATATATGCTACAGTATCTAAGATCCTCAAAAACAGGAGAGAAGCCAGGCATGAACAAGCACATACTTTGTGAGCCCACTTATATGAAATTCCTGAGAGAGGCAGAGGCAGGAAACAGATTGCTAGTTGCCAGGAGGTGAAAGGAAAGGGGAGTAGGGAGTTAAGGGACTGGGTCTGTTTGGTGGTGAATTTCGGAACTAGATAAAGATGTTTGCATAGAGTTGTGATGGTACTAAATGTCACGGAGTTGTGCATTTTAACTTGGTTAGTTTTGACGGTTCAGTGGCTAGGGTTTTGGACTTAAAAAGCATGAGGTCCTGAGTTCAAACCTCAGTGTTACATGTGCCAGAATGGTTCTGGTATTTGCTTCTCTCTTTCTCTCTCTCTCATTATGAATAAATGAAATAATGATATAATGAATACATAAATGATATAATGAATGGAAAATATTTTCATTTATTTATTGCCATCACTGTTATCAATGGGACTCAGTGCCAATAATATATCATTCCCAGCAGACTTTTCCTTTTGTTATCAATATTCTTACTATGATAGAGAGAAATAGGGTGAGAGGGAGGGAGATGCCTGTAGCCTGCTCCCCCACTTGTGAATTTCTCTCCCCCCATCACCCCCCCACCCCTGAAAGTAGGGACTGGAGACTAGGTCCTTGCACACGGTAACTTGTGTGCTTTACCAGCTGTGCTGCTACCCAGCCCTTAAAAATATTTTTAGGGAGTCGGCTGTAGCGCAGCAGGTTAAGCGCAGGTGGCGCAAAGCACAAGGACCGGCATAAGGATCCCAGTTCGAGCCCCGGCTTCCCACCTGCAGGGGAGTCGCTTCACAGACAGTGAAGCAGGTCTGCAGGTGTCTATCTTTCTCTGCCCCTCTCTGTCTTCCTCTCCTCTCTCCATTTCTCTCTGTCCTATCCAACAACGACAACAACAATAATAACTACAACAATAAAACAACAAGGGCAACAAAAGGGAATAAATAAATAAATAAATAAAATTTAAAAAAATATTTTTAAATGGCTAGTTTTGTCATTTTTATCTCAATTCAAAGAAGGGTAGGCTTGTGTCTTGTAGAGTTACTGAGGGTTTAAGTAAATGACACACAGATGCAAAGCTCTCAGCTCTATGCCTGGCTGCCCCCTTACTTATTTGGGGGAGAGGCGGACTGAGCTTGATGGGCATGTTGATCTACAAAGTCTAGTTAGTAGCATGGCCACACAGCATGGACTCTGCACGAGAACTTGGTTCTTCTATGGGTCCAGAACACATTTTTTCTGTGCCACTTCTCCTACCTGACCCAAGACTGGGTGCTTCCTAACACCCCTGCCTTCAAGGTGCAGCATAGTCCTGAGGCTATAGAGCATGGTCTTTGGAGTCAGAAAAATATGAGTTCAAATCTAGCCTGTCTCTCCTGAACTGTGTTATGTGGCTTTGGACAAGCAAACTACCCTCTCTGACTAATGGTTTCTCCATCTATAAGATGAAAATAATGACTTACTCTAGGATGCAGTGGAAATTAAGAAGATGTATAAGTATGTTCAAGATTAACTCAGGGTCTAGCACATAGTAAATACTAAATAAAGCATGGCTATTAGTAGCCACAATCAAAAAAGCTTTCCAGGGATGGGGAGATAACAGAATGGTCCTGCAAAAAGACAGTTATGCCTGAGGCATCAAAGTGCCAGGTTCAATCCTCGGCATCATCATAAGCCAAAATAGATCCATGTTCTCTTAAACAAGCAAAAACAGGGAGTTGGGCAGTAGCGCAGCAGGTTAAGCGCTCATGGCTCAAAGCCCAAGGACCAGCCTAAGAATTCCCGGTTCAAGCCCCCGGCTCCCCATCTACAGGGGAGTCCTTTCAAAGGCGGCAAAGTAGGTCTTCAGGTGTCTATCTTCCTCTTCCCCTCTGTCTTCCCCTCCTCTCTCCATTTCTCTCTGTCCTAACCAACAACGACGACATCAATAACAACAACTACAACAACAATGAAAAACAACAAGAGCAACAAAAAGGGAAAATAAATAAATATTAAAAAAAATTTAAAAAGACAAAGCGAAACACAAGAACTGGGAAGACAGCATAATGATTACGCAAAAGGCTTTTTTTTTTTTTTAATTTTTTTATTCCCTTTTTGTTGCCCTTGTTGTTTTAAAAGACTTTTTTGCCTGATCCTCTGAGGTCCCAGGTTCAATCCCCAGCACAACCAGATTTGAGTAGTGCTCTGGTCCTCCTGTATCTCTAATTAAAATAAAAGTTTTAAAAACCTACTCTTGCAAAAAAAACTTAATACACAGAATTAAAAGTGACAGAACAGGGTGGGAAAGATAGCAAAATAGTTATGCAAAGAGAGCCTCATGCCTAAGGCTTGAGGTCCTCGGTTCAATTCTAGGCATACCATAAGTCTAAGTTTAGCAGTTCTCTGGTGGAGGTGGGGGTTCGGAGAAAAGAAAGAAATGAAGAATTACAGAACAAAACACTTCCAAGACAATTTTGTTACAGACCCCACAGACTACAAAGCAGTAGATCTCAATGGGGGTGGGAAAGGTGATTTTATTTATTTATTTTTGTTGTGATGATTTTATTTTTTTATTAAGAAACAGAACCAGAACATTGCTCTGTCATTTTTTTTTTTGGCTCTTCTATTTTTTTTGTTTTATCTTTTTTTTTTTAAGTTATAATGTTTTGTTCTTTATTTATTTATTTTCCTCCAGGGTTATTGCTGGGCTTGGTGCCTGCACCATGAATCCACCGCTCCTGGAGGCCATTTTTTCCCACTTTCGTTGCCCTTGTTGTCATAGCCTCATTGTGGTTATTATTATTACCATTGTTGATGTTGTTCGTTGTTGGATAGGACAGAGTGAAATAGAGAGAGGAGGGGAAGACAGAGAGGGGAGAGAAAGATAGACACCTGCAGACCTGCTTCACCGCCTGTGAAGCGACTCCCCTGCAGGTGGGGAGCTGGGGCTCGAACTGGGATCATTATGCTGGTCCCTGAGCTTTGTGTCACGTGCGCTCAACCCACTGCGCCACCACCCGACCCCCTTTTTTTTTAAATTTCTTTATCGGGGAATCAATGTTTTACATTTAACAGTAAATACAATAGTTTGTACATGCATAACATTTCTCAGTTTTCTATATAACAATACAACCCCCACTAGGTCCTCTGTCATCCTTCTTGGACCTGTATTCTCCCCCCCCTTTTGTGTTTTTCTGTGATGTGGAAATAAGACTTTATTTTCTTCTTCAACCAAAGTGGAAAGGGGATTTTAACTATCCCTTCCCCCACAACATCCGGTGCTTTCTGGAGACATTTTTAGATTTATGGTGGGGAGAGGGTACTGCTAGCATCTGGGGTAAAGACCCACTACACATACAGGAAGTCTGTGTTTTGGTGAAGAGCCCCTGCTGTCAAGCGAGCCTCCTTTTGCTGGACTTCTTCTAGCAGCAGTGCCAACCACCCTCCAGATGCCAAGCAACTTGCTACTTTCCCAACCAGTGAGTCATTTTATGAAGCTAAGAAACATTTAGCAAGCATCATCCTAATTTCTCTGTTGGGTAAGTCCAGATGGGAGTATAATCAAGGTCATCTCAAAGAGAGACACACCCAGCCTTAATATGGCCTCTGTGAGGACCAAGGATACATCAAAATTTTTTAAAATTTTTTTATTATCTTTATTTACTTATTGGATAGAGGCAGCCAGAAATCAAAATGGAAGGGAGAGATAGAGGAGAGAGACAGAGAGACACCTGTAGCCCTGCTTCACCACTCCTGAAGCTTTCCCCCTGCAGGTGGGGACCAGGGGCTCGAACCTGGGTGCTTGGGCACTCTAACATGTGTGCCCAACCAGGTGTGCCACCACCTGGCCCCCATCAAAATTTTTTTTTGAAAGATCCTTTTAAATGTCCCTTTTCCAAGAAGGCTTGATGAAACACCCCAAAGAATTTCCTCTCCCAGGAGTCAGGCAGTAGCGCAGTGGGTTAAGCGCAGGTGGTGCAAAGCGCAAGGACCAGCATAAGGATCCGATTAGAACCCTGGCTCCCCACCTGCAGGGGAGTTGCTTCACAGGCGGTTAAGTAGGTGTTCAATTGTCTATCTTACTCTCACCCCTCTGTCTTCCCCTCCTCTCTCCATTTCTCTCTGTCCTATCTAACAACGATGACATCAGTAACAAAAATAATAACTATAACAACAATTTAAAAAAGGGCAACAAAAGAGAATAAATAATCTCTCCCTGGGTTGGCAAGCACTCAGTAAAAGCTAGCAGTCATCATCTTCATCTTCTTTGTCATTGTCATACTTTTCTGTGCTATTCCAACCACACTGGAAGGCACATTCCACAACGGCCTTTTGAAATGAGTAGTGGTGTCCCCCTTTTGTAGATGAGAAAATTGAGGTTTAGGGCAGTGGTGTCACTTTTCTCATCTGCTTCCTCTTCTCAGATTTCACAGCTCACCCCCCTGCTCACCTACCATTTGCTATTCTCAGACACCAAACTTTAAAAAATATGTATATTTGGGGGTCGGGTGGTGGCGCAGTGGGTTGAGGGAAGTCGCTTCACAAGTGGTGAAGGAGGTCTGCAGGTGTCTATCTTTCTCTCCCCCTCTCTGTCTTCCCCTCCTCTCTCCATTTCTCTCTGTCCTATCCAACAACGAACAACATCAACAATGGTAATAATAATAACCACAGCGAGGTTACAACAACAAGGGCAACAAAGGGGGGGAAATGACCTCCAGGAGCGGTGGATTCATGGTGCAGGCACCGAGCCCAGCAATAACCCTGGAGGAAAAAAAATATGTATACATTATTTTAATGAGAGAAACAGAGAGTCCAGAGCACTGCAATAAGAGAAACAGAGAGTCCAGAGCACTGCTCAACTGTGGCTTATGGTGGAGCTGGGGATTGAGCCTAGGACCTAAGAGCCTTAGAAATGAAATTCTTGGGAGTCGGGCTGTAGCGCAATGGGTTAAGCGCAGGTGGCGCAAAGCACAAGGACCGGCATAAGGATCCCGGTTCGAGCCCCTGGCTCCCCACCTGCAGGGGAGTCACTTCACAGGTGGTGAAGCAGGTCTGCAGGTGTCTATCTTTCTCTCCTCCTCTCTGTCTTCCCCTCCTCTCTCCATTTCTCTCTGTCCTATCCAACAATGACAACAACAATAATAACTACAACAATAAAACAACAAGGGCAACAAAAGGGAATAAATAAATAAAATAAATATTAAAAAAATTTAAAAAAAAGAAATGAAATTCTTTTGCATAGTCACTATGCTGTCTCTTCAACCCAAGTACCAAACTTAAAAAAAAAATTAAATCAGACCTTATTTAGAAGAGAATGTGCCTTGGATAATAATGTTCTGTGACATTTTGTGATCCAATACCTCTCTCAAAACAGAGAGGCAGAGAGAGTAAGAGAGACCAGAACACTGAAGTTTAATATGGTGGGCACCAGGCTCAGACTTGGGTTGTAGACATGACAATGCAGCACACTCTCCAAGTGAACTATTTTACTGGCCCCCAACATATCTTTATGATTTAGACACCTCTAAAAAATCAAACTCTCATACCTGAGGCTCTGAAGTCCCAGGTTCAATCCACCACACCATCACTAATCAGAGCTGAGCATGCTTTGGTACAGGAAAAAAAAAAAAAAAAAAAGTAAGAGAGCACTGCCACAATAGTTAGGCTTAGAATAAAACACAAAGGTCTTTCTGTGGTCCCAAGTGACCTGACCATTGCCCACCCCAACTTCCCCTCCTGACACCCTCACATTATACTCCAGTCACTCATTCTTCTCCCCATTCCTACACAGTGGGGTGATTGTGGCCATGGGACCTGTGCCCTTGTTGTGCGCTCTGTCAGGAATGGTCTTGCAGGCAGTTCTTCCTAGGACTTTGTCTTTCTCACCCTGCAGAGTTTGACTCAAATGCCAGTTCCTCCTTCTAATTCACCCATAAAACTCATTGCTCTCTAACACCCTTTGAGTGGCTTTTCTTTTTCTAAGTGCTTTGGAAAGAAGAGGGATTCACCCTGATTTTCTCACCAACTTCTCACAGAGAGTAAGACCTCTGTACACATTTTCCCAGAACAAGGCCAATGTCTGCTGGTAACATCACAGGACATTGAAATGAAGCTTTGAATTTTGTGAAAGACCTTGCAGAATTACTATTCCCCCCCCCCATGGTTTCCTACTCTGTACAAAACTCTAAGACTATCCAGGCAGGTCCAGATTTGCTGGCAAGCCTCCTCAACAATATGTCTTTGAATTGTATAACAATAACCCTAATGTTCACTAAATGGCGGGAGTAGGAGGTAAGAGTTCATTCTCTACCTTCTAGAACAGAGTTCCAACTTGTTGGCCTAGGACCAGATGTTGCCCAGATATACAGCATTGGCCTCATACTGTGTTTCAGAAGAATTCAAGTTCATAGTTAACTTTTGGAAACTGGAAGTTTCCACAGGATAATCCATATGGCTAAATTCTCCTTGAGAACTCAGGGGACTTGGTCATTCTGACATCAGTTCCTTTCTTTCTTTTTAGATTCACTATATATGAGAGAAAGAGAGAGTTCACATGGGGTGGGGGTGGCAGGAGAAGTCAGAATACCACTGTGGTACATGCAGTGCTGGGGTCAAACTAGGAACCTCAGGCATGCAACTCTGGGGCTCTACCAGTTAAGCTATCTTCCCAACCACTCTGGGACCTTATATGGGGACTGGGCTTTTCAGGTCACCACAGTCCCCAGTTACCTCTCCTAAGTCTTCCATGTTGTTGGTCTCATCCTCTTGAGATTGTGGAAAGCTAGAGAAATAGCTCACTTGGATAGTCCCTAACCCTAACCCACTTTGCTATGTGCAAGACCCAGGTTCGAACCCAGCCTCTACTGCATTACTAAAGGAAGCTTCAGTACTGTGATCTCTTTCACTCTCTGCCTTCTATCTAAAATGTAAAATAAAATAATTAGAATAATTGAGGTCGTGATCTGGGAGGTGGCGCAGAGATAAAGCTTTGGACTCTCAAGCATGAGGTCCCAAGTTCGATCCCCGGCAGCACATGTGCCAGAGTGATGTCTGGTTCTCTCTCTCTCTCTCCTCCTATCTTTCTCATAAATAAATAAAATATATAAAAAAAGAATAATTGAGGTACTGGAAACCTAACTAACGTACGCTTAGAAATACTATTAGGGTGGCCCAGTGGATAAGATATAGGAAAGAGCCAGATCTGTCCTTGCTTCTGTGAACTGTTCAGGTTACTTTCCCAGGTCACTCTCAGGCTGAGCCAGTTAACTCACTCAGCTGTGTGCCAGCAAAACTGGACTCTGGAGGGGAGTCACCCAACACAGAGTGGCATGTGGTCAGAGGCCTTTCCCTCCCACCCCCACACGCCCCTTATTCCAGTCTAAAGTCCTCCAATCCCAAGTGGATGACATACGCCTGCAATTTTATGTGTGGAAGATCATAGCACTCGCTTTTCCTGAGTTCCACATTAGTCCCACATTTCCTCTGGAACAGATCTGAGCTAGTTGTGAGGGATTCAAAGGAGCATCTAGTGCACACCAACCAGCACTCTGTTTGCTGACTGGTCTGTGCAGCCCAGGCTGTCTGCATCTCCCTTCCTTCATCTGCACAGTAGGGGTGAATGATGGGATGGCACATCAGCCCAAGGACTGTCTAGGGGAGTCAATGACATCATTTTTGGCTCACATTCTGTAAGTGAGCACAATGTTTGTTTCTCCACTGACTTCTTATCTGAAGCTGTTTGTTTGTTTGTTTTTGTCTTTGTTGATTGTCTGGCTTACCAAGCCTCTCCATGAGAGAAGGGCCTTGTCTGTCTTGCTGGGCCCATCTTCCTCACCCAGAACAATTCCTGGCACAGAGTAGGTGCTCCATAAATATTTGCCTGCTGACTGAATCGCTGTCTTTCACATCCCTGATTTAATTGCCTTGGTGTGGAGGTGCCCTGCCCTGTCCTGGAGTGTCTGGGACTCCAGCAAAGCAAGAGGCTGCCTCTCTGACCTCCTTAGCCAATTGTCCATTATGGCTCTGAGCGCTCGCCTCTGAGTGTCACCAAATGAGCTCTATGCCCTGAACTGAGAAAGGACACTTGTATGTCTTCTGGTCGCAGAGGAGAGTGAGTGGGTGACTGAGGAAAGGGGCAGGAGCTGAAAACAAATGCAAGCTCACACCTACTACCCAGCACCAGGGAGGGGGCACAAGTCCACCTTGCAGAGAGCTGGGGGGAGGACTCTGCTTCCCCGGGCAGATGCCCAGGTGGTCCAAGCCATACACCCGGCTTGCCTTAAAAAACACGATTTCTCAGGGAAGGGGAAGAGCTTTGTAAACGGTAAAGCCTTGTAGGCAAAACTCAGAGCGCAGCTCAAAGCAGCAGTGTCCGGAGGGGGCAAACACTCGGGAGGCCTGCCTGCTCTGCCCTTCCCGCCCGAACCCCAGCGCGGGAACCTGCAGGGACTCCCTTCACCCGCGGCGCTCGCTCGCCTTCCTCCTGGCTGGCATAGGGGTAACCGGAGGCTCCGCTCATTACATAACTCCCAGAGTTCAAGAAAGAGAATCCAAACACAAGGACAGTGAACACATATTTGAGGCGGGATTACCCCCACCCCTCCCCCAACCATGTGAAGTTCCGGAGTCGCACACAAAGTAGTTGCCCGTACCCGTCTTCCCATCACTCGGAATGAAAAATAAAAACAAAAAACTTTTCAACAGCCTGACTTAGCTGGAAGAATTGATTTTTCACGAGTCACCCAGGAAACATTTTTCTCTTCCCCCCAGTCCCAGCAAAGTTGAACGTAAGATCACTCAAGCTCCTATTATTAGCTCTAGTTCACATTTATCCAAAAAGGGCCAGTTCCAGACCCCTCCAATTTCTTTGGCGGGCTCCCGAGGGCGCCCGCCAGCAGGATCCTGCGGGGGCTGCACCCCGTGCTGCATGCACACAGCAGCACCTCCCTGCCCGCCAACTCCCGCGCGCAACTGTGCAACTCGAGCTCCCGCCAGGAGGGCCTATTTGCTCGGCCCGTTTGGCGGAAGGATCCCATGCGGGGTTCTGCGACACTCAACCGTCTCCTCCCCCTTCCCGCGCTCTGGCCCCGCCCTCCTCCCGGGTCCTGGTCCCGCCCCCTCCCGCGCGCCCTATGGCCCATAAAGAAGTCCCGGCCGGGCCGCTGCACTACCACGCGCGCATCAGTGCGCCGCCAGAGGCTGGCTAAGCAGTCGGCGGCCATTTTGTTCTTCTCGTGGTTCCAGTAGGGAGAGAAGGAGGAAGCAGGGAGCGGGGCGGTTGGGGGGTGTCCCGCCGCGGCTGCCGCCACCGCCGCCACCACCGTCTCTGTGCTCGTGGCGTGGAGAAGAAGCTGTGAGTCCCGGGCGCGAGCCGGCGGCGGCGCCGCTGCGGGAGGGTCGGCGGTGGGAAGGCGATGGCGGATATAGATAAACTCAACATCGACAGCATCATCCAACGGCTGCTGGAAGGTGAGGCGGGCGGCCGGGGTGGGGGACTCGCGGGGAGGGAGAGTGGGAGGGGCGGGCGGCCGGTTGTGCTCGCAGCGCCTCGGGCCGGGAGCTGCAACCCGAGGGGGAGAGGCCGGCCGGGGGTCCGCACTTGCGCGGACCCGCCGCCCCCCCCGGGGGCCCCGCTCATTCATTGCACGCGGGTGCGAGCCGCCTTCCCGGCCGAGACATTTGAAAAGTCCGCTCCCCACCCCCACGTTTCCGGTCCTGAGCGGAGCCCCCCACCTTGCACCCCTGGAAGCCCGCGGGTGGGTCTTGGGAGCAGAGAGGTGGGGGCGGCGTGCTCCGCACTTTCTGGCGCTCGCCCGCGGGAAGCGGAGGGGGGGGTGGGGGGCTTGCTGCTTCGCGAGGTTGCCTGGTGCCGCCGGGGCTGGAGGGCGAGTTCTGGGGACTCGGTGCAGAACGAGCCTTCGCTCCTCAGGGAGGTGCCGGAGGCCCCCCCCCGGCCCCGTCTCCGGTTGTCCTTGTCGGGAGCGGCGGCCCCGCACTCCGGGACGCGAGTCTGAACCCGCACTCGGCGGTGACAGCTGGGCGCTCTCGCCACTGTGCTGTGCCTCGCTCCGACTTGCGCGCTTTTTTTGAGTTTTCGGTTTGTTTTTTTTTTCCCCTCTTATAATTGCAATCGTGAGAAACAGGCAGCGCGAAGCCTTCGCAAGCTTTTGCCAGGTGCGGGGCTTGTTGTCTGTCTGTCTTGGACTTTGGTGTTCCCGGCGTCCTCATGAGGTAGGTGTTTCTCCCCTCCCCCTTTTTTTCCTTCCTTCCTTATTTTTCCGAGGAAACTGACACCTCGAGAGGTGAAGTCACTTGACCAAGGTCACGCAGCGAGTGACAAGCCCGCTTCCAGACTCGTCCAACTTGGCCGTGGGGGGGAAGGGGGCTAGCGGGGGCTCAGGCTGCCCGTTGGCCCAGGGTTTGGGGGCGGCGAGGCGGCCCGGGAGCCAGAGCCTGCGGGCGGCTGCTGGGCCTCGGCGAGACGCGCTCCTCGCCTGCCCGCCGCGTGGGTCTGAGCGAGCGGCTGCAGCCGCCGGGCTGGGGCGGTGGGTGCGCTGGTCTTTTCCGAGCACCTGGCCCGCATCCCCACCCCGCCAAGACGTCCTGTGGGTGTCTGGAAGGAGCCCTGAAATGGTCCCTGCGTCTGGGTGAAAGCCGGGTCGCTCGCGCCGGCCGTGATCGGACTTTCCTAGTTAGTTCCCAGCTTTCCGCGAGGCCGTGGCCAGTCGGGAGTTGGGCGGCATGTCGGACTTGCGAGCCTGAGGTTCGGCCCCCCACCCAGCACGGCTTGTACTAGAGCGGGGCTCGGCGTTTGGTTTCTCAGACACACTAAGAAATACGGATTAGGGTAGAGGTAGATAGCGTGATGGTTATGCAAAGAGACTCATGCCTGAGGCTCCAGAATCCCAGCTTCAATCCCCTGCACCACCATAAGCCAGCAGTGCTCTGCTTTATCTTTTTTTTTTTTTTTTTAAGTGCATTAGTAAGGTATTTTTGGGCCAGGGCTTTTTTAAACCAGAGCACTGTTCAGCTCAGGTTTATGGTGGTGTGTGGGGACTGAATTTGGGACTTCAGAGTCTCAGGCCTAAGAGCTTTTTGCATAACCATTGTGCTATCTACTCCCACCCCTAAAACGCATTTATATGAGGTATTTCGACTTTAATATGTAACTTGTGCATCCCTGTGTAGGGATGTGTACCTGGGAGAGGGTAGAGGACTTTTTTTTTTTACTAAAAAAAAAAGAGTAGAATTTTAAGGACATTTAAGTCAGGTTACCAAAAGTTCTGCTCATCAATATTAATTTGCCAGATTTGTATATTTTAGTTATTATTTTCAGTTGTACTAAGAGAGGGTGGGAAATAGTTCACCCAGTCCCTGACCACCACATGGGAGCATCATGCCAACGGGGAAATTTCAGAACAGTGGAGCTGTGCTTTGGTATCTCCTATCTCATCCTTTATCTTTTTAAAATATTTATTCCCTTTTTGTTGTCCTTGTTGTTTTATTGTTGTAGTTATTATTGTTGTTGGATAGGACAGAGAGAAATGGAGAGAGGAGGGGAAGACAGAGAGGGGGAGAGAAAGATAGACACCTGCAGACCTGCTTCACCGCCCATGAAGCGACTCCCCTGCAGGTGGGGAGCCAAGGCTCCAACCGGGATCCTTACGCCGGTCCCTGCGCTTTGCTCCACGTGCGCTTAAACCGCTGTGCTACAGTCGGACTCCCACCATTTATCTTAAAAAAAAAAAAAAAAATCCAACGGGAGTAGTCAAATTGTGAAGGTGTGAAGCCTTGGCAGCAAAAAATAAAATGTGCTAAGAAATTTGCTTTGACTTGGATCATGCAAAACAAGGTCAAATATTTCATAATCCTCTTCACATCCTGTATTGCACTTTAAGACATTCTTTCATCTGTTGAATTAAGACCATTTTAATGCTTGGGAATAGGTTAGTTATGCAATACTACTTAAATTTTCTTTATTCTCATCTGCTAAATTGACAATCATTGAAGATACATAATGTATTTTCGTTCTGAGTTAAAAAATGCTGATAACACATTTTGTGACTTAAAAAATGCCTCCCATAACATTTTTCCTCCTTTTTTTTTTTTTAAATGTTTATATATTTATTCATGAGAAAGATAGGAGGAAAGAGCCAGCCATCACTCTGGTACATGTGCTGCCGGGGATTGAACTCAGGACCTCATGCTTGAGAGTCTAGTGCCTTAGCCACTGCACCACCTCCTGGACCACCTTTTTTTTTTTTTTTTTTTTAAGAAATGTATTGGAGGGACTGGGTGGTGTTGTCCCTAGTTGAGTGCACACAATACAGTGTGCAAGGACCCAGGTTCAAGCCCCCATGCAGGGCGAAGGCTTTGAGAGTGGTGAGGCCTACCTGTGGTGTCTTTCTTCCTCTCTATATCCTCCTACCTTCTTGGTTTCTGGCTGTCTCTAATAAATAATGATAATAAAAATGTTAGAAAAATTAAAAAAGAAATGTATTGGGGGGGAAAGGGGGAATATGGGATTGTGACATTTGTAAGACTTTTGACATGTTTAGAAACCTCTGAAGAGACTCAGTACTGAAAAGGCAAATGAGTGTATTGGTTTAGATATCTCAGTCACCACAACTTTACACAATTTGTTACTCTTGAACATTTTTTAATTGTTTCTGAAAGCGGGGAGAAAGAACCAGAACATCACTGGCACATGTGATGCCAGGGCTAGAACTCCAGACCCTCTGCTAGCCACTTTGCCTCTTCTTGGGATCTTTCCATCTTATTAAGTAAGGCATCGCTTCTTCAGCCCATGTTGGAAGTTTTCAACTATACACTGGCGAGTGTGTGTGTTGTGTGTGTATTAACAACTACCACCCTAAATTTGGAGGGATTTCGAGAAAAAGAAAATAGCCAACTATTTAAATTGATCTGTTCTTAGAGAAAAATGAGATTTGGAGCCAAGTTGTACTTTGTAGTGCTGTCCTTCAGCTTCAGGGGAACCATGACATCCAGCACTATCCTTGCATGATAGTCAGTTGTGACTTATTCCACATCCTGGTTTGCAAGAAGCTTTGCTCTGAAGATGGCCATTGTCAAAGGGCCAGGCTGATGCCCGCTCACTTTAGGCATTTAAATATAACCTCTGGCCCTGGGAAAGCTCTGTTCATTAGATCTAGTTTGTTAAGAGTTCATCTACCTATGGTGAGTGTTCAGATACGCTGGAATTAGAATTTTTTAAAGTATTTATTTATTCCTTTTGTTGTCCTTGTTTTATTATTGTAGTTGTTCTTGATGATGTCATTGTTGGATAGGACAGGGAGAAATGGAGAGAGGAGAGGAAGGCAGAGAGGGAGAGAAAGACTCTTGCAGAACTGCTTCACAATTTATGAAGCGACTCCCCTGCAGGTGGGGAGCCAGGGCCTCGAACTGGGATCCTTACACCAGTGCTTGCACTTTACCCCACGTGCGCTTAACCCGCTGCGCTACCGTCCAGCTCCCTGGGATTAGATTGTTTTAAGTTGCCCATGTGTTTAGCTCTTGGGTGTAATATGAAAAATGTTTATAATTCTGATGCCTCAAAAAAGACTGGACATGATGGCCAAAAAAAAAAAATTCTTAGAACGCTGACCTCCACAATTATTTTTGCTTGACACATCAGATAATCTGAACAATTAAGAGACTTTATAATAGGGTATTTTATTGATAAAGACATTGAAAGTAAGGCCTGGTGAAGTGGTTCGTTTGTATAGTTTGCTGCTTTGCCATTTGCTTGACCCAGGTTTGAGTCCAGCCTCACCTCATATACCTTGAAACAAGCTTCCCATTGAAACTCTGCCTCTATCTGGCAAAATGCGACCGTGAAAATAAAGTAGTGAGTTACTACTTAATGGCTTATTTTATAAGACTGTTGTGGGCCAACTGCTTCCTCTGCCCCAAGCTTGTTAGTTGTATGTGGCATCCTCTCCTCCAAGGTAAACTAGGAAAGCTCTTGGAAATGATAGGATCTGCAGCTTGCGCCATTGGAGAGGATATGCTCCTTGTGACTGCAGTGCCCTCTTTGTCAGTAGCGGGAGTCAGCAGTGAAGTAAGTGTGTGTGTGTGTGTGTGTGTGTGTGTGTGTGTGTGTGTGTGGTGGGGGGTTAGGACATTAGCCACGGTCTCCTGAAAGGTGGGGAGATAAGGTGGTGCCAGGCCATGCATTAGCCATTTAGTAATAGATTCTGCAGAAGCATGTACCAGAGACAGTTAATCCACTAACTAAGGGAGGATTGCTGACCTGAAAGCAGGGAGAAGATATCTGCGCATAGCCATTCCACCTAATGTGGCTACTCTAGTAGATGATAAAGATTGAGATGTGAAGGAGATGTAGTTGAGACCAGGTTGTTAATAAGGAGAAAGTCTCGATATGTCTTAATAAGGAAAGAAAGCTCCCATCCCTGGTATGCACAGAACTTGGATAATTTTGCTTGTTTTAGAGCAGCCCCCAGCACCTAAAGCTTGCAAGAACATGTGATTTGTTGAGAAACCCTGATCTACCTGGAATTTCTCCACTACGCTAAGCTTTACTAACCTCCCCCCGAGGGTGCTTGTCACAGATACTAAGACTTATAAAAACTACTGAAAATGTAGTCTAAATGACATTTTATCAAATGGTTGTTAAACTGTAGAAGGCTCACTATTTTATTTAAAATGTATTGATTACATGTGAGTTTCACATGACAGGAAAGAAGCCAGGGCACAAAGCTGTGGTACCTGTGATGCTGGGAGTTGAACCTGGAGCTTCATGCATGCAAGCCCAATGCTGTACCAGTTGAGCTATCTTTAGTCACTAGACAGTGTTTTGCAGCCGCATTCTGACTTAAATGCTTTGAGAAAATTGGTGTCTTAAATACCCAAAGTAATTGCCTCAGGAACCTCAAGATGGACAGGACTGGGTGTAAAGACATTTAAGATGATAATGGTACAAAAGCAAAAAAATCTTTCCTGCTTGTGCAGTGAAACCAAATGATTCTTGGTGCTATTTTTGTTGCTTGTTTCTGGCAGAAAAGAATGTGATTGGGAAAATTTTAATGGTGCAAATACTGTTTTGGTTTGAAGCCTTTTCTGGAATCTGTCAAATATTATGAGCTATTCTATCACTAAAATGAATGTGATGTGGTATATTCTTAAGATACCACCTCCTTATAGGATTATCTTAACAGCAAAATCTGTTGCTTTATTTTTATACTGGTTGTGCTATTCTTAGGTCTTAAAACTTCATTATAATTCAGCCAGGGCTGTTTTGTATGTATGCTGCTTCTTAAATATGACCTTATTTTGAGAGTTAAGAGGCCTTTAAAGGACACAAATTATCCCCAAAGTAGGCTTATTTTTTTTTTAAGCATTCTCTTTTAATATTTATTTTCCCCTTTTTTTATTGTTTTTGTTTTTTATTGTTGTTGTAGTTATTATTATTGACATCATTGTTGTTAGATAGGACAGAGAGGAGACCTGCTTCACCACTTGTGAAGTGACTCCCCTGCAGGTGGGGAGCCTGGGGCTTGAACTGGGATCCTTATACCGGTCCTTGCACTTGGTGCCATGTGCGCTTAACCTGCTACACTACTGCCCGACTCCTAGGCTTAATTTTCTTTTCTTTCTTTCTTTCTTTCTTTTTTTTTAAGACTTTTTATTTATTTATGGGAAAGACAGGAGAAGAGAGAAAGAACCAGACATCACTCTGGCACATGTGCTGCTGGGGATTGAACTCATGCTTGGACCTCATGCTTGAGAGTCCAAGGCTTTATCACTGTGCCACCTCCCGGACCACCCCGGGCTTAATTTTCTTAATTTTCATCTCTGCTCTGCCCCATTGCTGGAGTTTGTGAGGGAAAAAACTGGGATTGCAGATTGTTGTCAAGTTCATGTTTTGTTTCTTTCTCTATTTGTCTTTGATTGTGTGCATGTTCTCGTGTGCTAGATAAAATCCACAGAACAGCCTTCAGTGAAAAAATTCATGAAACCTTTTTCTGAGTCTTCCTTTCTAGCTAGACCCCAAAGACTACAGTTGCTGATCATGTGCTGCCTGCTCACCTACATGGCATTGCTTTGGCAATGAGACCTAAGAGCAGAAAGAGCCCGTCTTCTGCCTTACTGAGATGTGTCCTCGTCACACCTAATTTACTGGACTTAAGAGAGTGAAGTCTTATTGTTGGAATGTTTTGGATTCCATTGGTAATTATCAGAATAATTTGATGTTTACTCTATGGTTGCCTGCTACTTAGATACTGTGATGTGACAATCCTTGAATGCCCCACAGGGAGAGTTGTAAACCATAGCAGTTTTCTTTGTGGCTGCCAGTGATGGAATAGAGATATCTTAAGACTTTTGTCTTCTTTATTGTTATTAGTGATCTAATACGATTTACAAACTTATAAGATAACATTGGAATAATTCCACACCATTCCCACCACCAGAGTTCTGTGTCCCCGTGCCCTCCATCGGAAATGTATTAGTTCTCCCAAGATCACAGGTATGGGCTGACTATTTTACATATATTTGCCCCTTTTTTCTATAGTCCTGCCTTTTTTAAATTTTTTAAAGGTATTTATTCCCTTCTGTTGCCCTTGTTTTATTGTTGTAGTTCATGTCATCGTTGTTGGATAGGACAGAGAGAAATGGAGAGAGATGGGGAAGACAGGGGAAGAGAAAGAGACACACCTGCAGACCTGCTTCACAGCTTGTGAAGTGACTCCCCTGCAGGTGGGGGGCCAGGGGCTCGAATCGGGTTCCTTATGCTGGCTCTTGTGCTTTGCGCCACATGTGCTTAACCCACTGCGCTACTGCCCTACTAAGTCTAAGTCTTACACTGGAATGCACCGGTGGGGGATAGTTGTAAATGACAGTCTACAGTTGCTTGCCTTACTTTTTGTGTTCTTCACAAAAAGTAAGGGTTTTTTTTTGTGTGTGTTTTTTTCAAGAAAAAGTCTTAATCTGTCATGCTACTAGGGTATCTTCACCCACTATATGAGCTATGCTCATTAGGTACTGATATTCTGTAGACATTTTGCTTAATGTGGACCATTTTCAGCAGTGTTTTTATATCTAGTGTTGAAATTATTTTAGGAAGCAGTGACTTGTCATTGTCAGTAATATGTCCATGGAAATTCCTTTGGTTTGAAAGTTTAATAAGGGGTCCGGGTGGTGGTGCACCTGGTTGAGCGCACAGAAAGCTTAATGGAGGAAAAAAGTCTTGAATGCAGCACCAGAGAATGAACCCTGGAGGGAGGGAAAGATACCAGAGCACTGAAGCTTCTGCCCCAGCATTATTGGGCTGGGCCTAACCTGGATGGTGCATATGGCAAAGCACTAACTTGAACTCTTATCTTCTGTTGGACAGATAATCTTCCACTTTTTAAAAATATTTATTTATTGGATAGAGACAGCGAGAAATCAAGAGGGTGAGGGGAGTGATGAGAAGGCGAGAGACAGAGACACCTGCAATACTGCTTCGCCACTTGCAGTTTTCCCCCTGCAGGTGGGGTCTACTGGGGGCTGAACCCGGTTCCTTTCACATTGTAACATGTGCACTCAACCAGGTACACCACCACCCAGCCCCATAGTCTCCAATTTTAAATTTAAGAATTAATCTGAATTTTCACTATGATTCATACAAATTTCATGTGAATTTTGTTTTTTGGTTTTTTTTTGTGAGCTGCTTGAAGTATGATTAGAATTGGGCTAGTATATAATTTCATCTGGAAAAACTTTAATCTTCACTCCACATTAATATTTTTTTGTTTGTTAGTAGTATTGCTTTTGACTTACCAAGGACACTCCTGCTCAGGACAAATGGGAAAACAGAATAAGAGAACTGAAGCTACAGTTAACTGTCTAAAAGAGGTGTTGGCAAACAGTCCAGACAGCACATTGTATATTGGCAGCATGGTTTTTATCTGCTGGACTGTGATAGCGTTCACATAAATGGATAAATGTGCATTCCGGTGTAAGACCGAGACTTAGAGTGGGCAGCTCATTCATAAGTGTGGCGCTCTACTGAAAGAGATTCAGGCTGGGCCCAGAAGCTTCTAAGTTCCTCCTAGCCAAAAATAAAAACTGCTGGGCAAACTGCCCTTGCTTCTGGTACAAACACTAATTGGGATTTTCTGGTCAGTGAAGTGAGGATTCCACCATCTTTCCATTGGGAGTGTTTTGTTCTAGAGGAACAAAATTACTGCAATTCTGAAAAATCATTTTTGTGCAGTTGCTGTTGTATTACATATGTGTCCATTTAAATCTCCCCTCAGATTACCATTAGTATGCTCTCCCTTCAAGTATTTCAGTTCATAATACTTTGATCAGAAAGACTGGCAGTCTTATTTCAGTTGGGTATTTTGGCATGAAACTAGTCAACTGCTGCAGGCTGTAGAACCAGTACAGAAACTTGGGGCTCTTGGCTCCTTCAGCAAGCTTCACCATTGTGTGCTTCAAGTGTTTGACCTATCTTGTCATCCTTATTATCTACTGGGAGACACTTTCTATGCAGTGTTTCAGAATATTTTTAGAGACAGGGTTTCCATAGTCAAACTGAAGTCTGACTTTGCCTAGGGACAGTGTTCTTTTTATTGGATAAAGACAGAAATTGAGAAAGGGAGAGACTGACACTTGTCAGGGGTTTGAACTGAGGTCCTTGTAATGGTAGTGTGCATGCCTTATCCGTTGTGACATCACCCAGCCCCTAGGATAGTATTTCTAAAAATTGGACATAGTTCCTTTTTTAAAATATTATTTACTCCCTTTTGTTGCCCTTGTTGTTTTATTGTTGTAGTTATTATTGTCATCATTGTTGGATAGGACAGAGAAATGGAGAGAGGGTGGAAGACAGGAGAGAGAAAGACACCTGCAACCTGCTTCACCGCCTATGAAGTGACTCCCCTGCAGGTGGGGAACTGGGGTCTCAGACTGGGTCCTTAGGTCAGTCCTTGTGCTTTGCGCCACCTGCACTTAACCTGCTGCGGCTACCCACCTGACTCCCTGACATAGTTCTTTTTAATGGGGAAAAAATCACCAGCAATGTCAGGTTTTTTTTTTTTTTAATACTTTTTGTTTGTTTGGTTTTTAGTGGCATGGTTGCCACCGTTTATTTTGTTTGTTTGTTTCCCAGGCTTTATTAATGGGGACTGCAACATCACTGGCACATGGTACAAATGGGGAAACTCATGGTTTTGAGGTCCAACACTTTATCCACCAACCTCGACCTCTGCTTAAAATTTTATCACTCTGTAAAGTTAGAGATTTGTAGAATAAAACTTTTAACATAAGCTAGTTAAACTGTTGATCTTACTAGACTAAATAATTTGATAACTTGGATAAAGTCTCAAAACATGAAATACAAAATACTTTTTTTGTTTAAGTCTGGCAAATTTGGTTTTACTTGAAAATCACATGCTTTTGTGTTTAATAGTGACAAGTTACACATTTAATTTGGCCTTGTGTTTTTTCATCCATTCTAATTCATAGAATGTCTGATTTTTAAATAATAGAGTATTAAGACATTGTAAACTGAAGATAATCAGAGTCCATACTTAGGCCAGATCTTGTCAGCAAGCAGGGTTGCCAGTCTGGTGAAAGCAACAATTCACAGCTGTAAACTTAAGGTAAATTAGCAATTCAGTGATGTTTAATCTCTACGTAGTGACTGACCAAATCTGTTACAACTAGAACCAAAGCAAAATTCCTTTTCTGCTACTATCTACATGCTGATACGTGAACTGTTATGGGGCCAAGGATCCTCTTGAGCTCAGTTTGATAATGTGTGGAACTGGTGAGTGCCGAGGCAGCACTTGTGAGCTTATCATGGTGCTGTGCCATGATACCTTTTTCTTGGTTTGCTTAGATTACTAGAAAACCTTTTTTGTTTCCAAGATCATTTTATGGGGGCAGGGGGTGTTGGCTTTCTAGGCTATTGTCTCAGTCACAGGTGGACAGTCTAATTCCCTATGATGGTTGTTAGCAAACGCATCGTACCCTTCACCAATTTTTTATTATTATCCTTATTTATCAAGGGGTAAAGGAGAAATAGAATAGAAGGAAGGGAGTCGGGCTGTAGCGCAGCGGGTAAGCGCAGGTGGCGCAAAGCACAAGGACCGGCATAAGGATCCCGGCTCCCCACCTGCAGGGGAGTCGCTTCACAGGCGGTGAAGCAGGTCTGCAGGTGTCTATCTTTCTCTCCTCCTCTCTGTCTTCCCCTCCTCTCTCCATTTCTCTCTGTCCTATCCAACAATGACAACAACAATAATAACTACAACAATAAAACAACAAGGGCAACAAAAGGGAATAAATAAATAAAATAAATATTTTATTAATATAATATTTATATAAATATAAATAAATATTAAAAAAATAGAAAGGAAGTGGTTGAGGAGGTGGCACAGTGGATAAAGCATTGAACTCTCAAGCATGAGGTCCCGAGTTCAGTCCCTGACAGCACATGTATTAAGAGTGATGTCTGCTTCTTTCCTCTTTCTCATTAATAAATAAACTCTTTTTAAAAAGGAAAGAAACAGGAAGGGGGAGGGAGAGACACCTGCAGACCTGATTCAACACTTGTGAAGTTTCTCCTGCAGGTGGGGACCTGGGTGCTTGAACCCAGCCCTTGAACCTGAGACCTTGCTCAAGTAATGTGTGCTTAACCAGGTGTGCCCACCACCCATCCTCTCTTCCACTAATTTGTCATCTTCCTCCACCCCCCTTTCACCCTCTTCTGCCTCTCTGATTTAAAGTCCTTGGATCTCCTGGGTTTAACTAACAAAGCTTTTCCCAAATCATACCTTTTAGTGAGGTTATCTGGTACTTGTCGTCATCATCATCATTATTATTAATTTATTGGATAGAGACAGCCAGGAATCAAGAGGGAAGGGGGGAGATAGAGAGGGAGAGAATCAGACACATGCAACACTGTTTCACCACTTGTGAAGCTTTTCCCCAGCAGTCGGGGACTGGTGGCTCAAACCCAGGTCCTTGCACAATGTAAT